>NC_046168.1:62416151-62508651 GCF_011064425.1 Rattus rattus
TATCTAGATATCTGCCCACTCCATGCTGAGAGTGGCTTCACACGCTTTCATTCAACAATACATGTTGGGCACTTTTTATTTGTCATGAATTCTATGATTACTGAAGTTGAATTGCCTTAGAAGTAGATTCTCCAACCACGGTTACGTTCTCATACACACACATACACTCGTGAGTGCTGTATTAAAGAAATCAAATACAAACACAATTAGTGATTTCCTCAATTCTAAGGGCGATGTTCTGGAGACGTCAACTTGACATAAGTTAGTGTCATTGGGGTAGAGGGACCCCTGTCTGAACTGCTCGTACCTAGGTCATGGCCTCTATTACAGCAAGAAAAAGCCAACAAGGATGCACACACTTCTGCCATGCTCAAGGTTGTCTAGTGGCATCAGATTTGGACACAGAAGAGCCATTGGCTATTGAAACACACTTATGCAGGAACGGCGATTTTTCTCCTCTTTATCAGGATACCTAAATATACCTCAGGCTTGGGGAATCATCACCATAGGAAAGTTCAACAAGACAATGGGAAAAGGAGACTCACGTCCTGTTGTGGGTGTGGTTCCCATCTGCAGGGGGAGGCTGGGAGTCTTCAGTTTCTCTGGGAGTGCCGGGAGTGGTGTCTTCAGGTGGTTTAAGCACCTTCCGGAACCTTCCTTTCTCCTTCAAGCATTCCTGTCTCTGCATATTTTGGTCTTTGCTAATAGATTTAGGCATCTTCAAAGAAAGAAAAAAACTACACAAATCCATAGACGCACACACTTCAGAAATTCCACATAGGATATAAATTCATATTTAAAACCAAAGTGCACAAGGTAATGGTAAACAATAAAATCTACGCAAATATAACATTACTGTTTCCCTTTACAATATTAATGCAATAAAGAAGTCTGACATGCACAGAGGAAGACTCTGGCGGAAAAGGAAATCTTTACATTTTAGTGTTTTCAACAGTACCTCGCCCTACCCCTTATTTATTCATTTGTTTGGAACAAGAGCTCCCGTGTTTTAAACCAGTTGCTCCATGTGATGTAACTGGTCTCCTAGCACAGACCTGGTGAGGCTGGAGAGCTAGGGATGATCTGATTTCAAGCGCTCACTTCTCAGTTTGCTAAATGTGTGAGGGAATCCAGAATTTTCCATGGGAGCCTTTCTATCTCTGCAAGCTATTTCCTACCTCATTTACAGACCCTTAGGCCTGTCTCTGCTTCTGTTTCCTCACCTCCTATGAACTGTTCTATGCATGAACGTTCCTCTCTCCGGTGAAAATGACTACTTTTATACGACTATGATATTACTTTTCCTAATCAAGTACAACTCTGCCTTGATCAATGAGGCCCCAGAGGAACATAAAACTATACAGACTCTTCATACCCTTCCTTGTCGTTCCCTACAACAAGCTGATTAGATCCTATAAGGAAGGTGTCACACACTTTGGTTGTATTTTATAGAGAAATCTGTGCTGGAAGCTTCCTTCCTGCTGGCTAGCTCCCACAGTGTTGTGTGACAGTGCTATATGGAGAGAGAGAGAGAGAGAGAGAGAGAGAGAGAAGAGAAAGAGAGAAGAGAGAAAAAGGAAGAAGAAGAAATAGAAGAAGAAATAGAAGAAAAAGAAGAGGAGAAGGAGGAGGAGGAGGAGGAAGAGGAGGGGAGGAGGAGGAGGGGAGGAAGGGAGGGAGGAGGAGGAGGAGGAGTCAATACAGAGGAAGCGGTTGGAACACTCTAAATACCAAGCAACAAGAAGAGCCAATGGATGCATCTTCTGGTCATGGGACAGCAAACACAGTGCTAACCTCATGTGGAAGGAGTTGTCTGCAATGGGCCGACATAAACATAACGCTGGGCCTGCCAACAGTCAATCAAAGGTTGGAAGGAATCACGTGACCTTACCCCTCCTTACTTTGGATCCTTTGAGAGAGGACAATTATCTTTTTTTCTCTACAACCAGGCAGCAATGTTGCTTCATCCCTCTATTTTGGGGGAAGAAGGACCCTCAGTCTGGGGTCTTCCCACTCTCACGCCAACACTTCTCCCACCCTCTCCACATATTCCCTGCACAGATTCACAAGGCAGGATCCATAGAGTCAAGGCAACTCACGTTCTTACTTGATCAGGCAAGAACTTAGAATGCTTTAAAAACCCATGCATAATACGTCTAGTGGAGAATGTCAAGATTCCCTTCCAAAAATTGGGGAACTTCAGGAATTTGTACAGAATTGTTGAGTAAATACATTTTCAAAAAGACATACATCAGGGTTGGGGATTTAGCTCAGTGGTAGAGCGCTTGCCTAGCAAGCGTAAGGCCCTGGGTTCGGTCCCCAGCTCCAGAAAAAAAAAAAAGACATACATCAGACTGCTCACAGAAACTGAGCTGACCTGTCGCAAAGTTCACGGAGCAATTAGTCAATGATCTTAAAGAATACTAAACCGGCACTTTCCTTTTTACAATGCTCGTCTAAGTTATCCGAATCTTAAATCTGCTACATTTCCCATTGCAAGAACGCAGCATCCCAGATTACTTTTCCTCTCTACCATTCAGAGCGATGGGGGTGGGTGGTACGGAGCAGCCTCATATAAAACAAAGAAAAGATAATTTCTGCCTTTAGATATTCACCCATAAGTCCTTCTAATTTCATGTCAACATGCACACATTTTTTTTTCTTCCTCTGAGCAAGGAATTTGGCCGAGATCAACCGAATGCTAATTTACCACTCTTGTCAGATTTAACAAATTATGTGTAACTCGGTGCATATGCTCATCAAGTTTTTACAGATGAAGAAATGAAGAGTGTATTTGCCCTAGTCAATATTCATGTCTTTCAGAAAAGTTTCTCTTTCTGCCGCTGCCTCCTCCCTGTCCTCCTCCTCTTCCTCCTCGTCCTCGTCCTCCTCCTCCTTATCCTCCTCATCCTCGTCCTCCTCGTCCTCGTCCTCGTCCTCGTCCTCGTCCTCGTCCTCGTCCTCGTCCTCGTCCTCGTCCTCGTCCTCGTCCTCCTTGTCCTCCTCCTCATCCTTGTACTCCTGGTCCTCCTCGTCCTCTTCCTCCTCCTCCTCGTCCTCCTCCTCGTCTTCCTCTTCCTCCTCCACGTCCTCCTCCTCGTCCTCTTCCTCCTCCTCCTCGTCTTCCTCCTCACCCTTATACTCCTGATCCTCCTCGTCCTCCCTCCTCCTCTTCTGCGTCCTCTTCCTCCCCCTCCCCTCCTCCTCTCCCTGTTCCTTCTTTTAAAAGCAAGGACCTTTGTTTTTTATTCTAAAGGGACATTCTTTACCACACCATAAAAAATAAAAAAATAGCGGAGACTTGCTCTCCCCTTATCACGTTTCCTTACCACGCCTGAACCTGAGTAACCGTTTTGATTGGTTCTCTCGGCAAGTACAGCCTTTAAGAACTGGGGCACCCACACACGGTCTTGGAGAATTTGAAATCTCCGCTAACCGACACCTGAGTAATGTTGATCTTGTTTATATGACAACCTCATTATGGCGCATAATGGCTCGGCAGTCTCCTAGCAAATACTGGGTTAAAAACGCCTGGAAGATGCTTGTTCTTCTCGTTATTAATTAGCACGTGTCCACTTCGCCAGATCCAGTGCCCAAACTTCATTTGTTATGTTCAGCCAAATGCATGAATAGCTTCGGAGTAATTATTTTCCAACATCATCTAATACCTCTCTGCACATCAATTAAAAATCCTCTTAACAAGGAACTGCATTTTGCTGGAGATCAAATGCCTGGTCCAAAGCTATATCAATCATGTAGAGCTAATTAGTGTCCCTGCTTTATATCACTTGTTTTACTTTATTATTTCATTGTACACTTCCTAATGAAACCAATTGAACAATTTTAAAATCTTTGTTCAATTAATTGAAGGCTTAAAGGCCAGCTACCTAGTCAGGCTTTATTCAGTTTGAATAGAAATAACAGGGAGGGAGGGGAGAGAGGGGGAACCCCCTAGATATGTTATTATACCTATTTACCGTCTGAAGTGCCCGCTCTACAGATACAGGTTTTAAAAGGTTTAGCCCTATGCTTATGCTGCTTGCAAATAATTCACTGCTTGCTATCTCCTCCCCGCCCCCCTCCTTTTTCTTTTCCTTTTTACCTTTCTGGCTTTTCTCTGAGCAGAGAGAGAGAGAGAGAGAGAGAGAGAGAGAGAGAGAGAGAGAGAGAGAGAGAGAGAGAGCAAAAACAATAACAGAAGACATTCGGGGAAGCAGGGAAGTTTATCCTGAAGACTGTCTGGGTGCTCCGTAAATTATTGGGTGTTTCTGTCACAGTTCTAGAAACAGGTTGTCCAGCTCTCCACCTGCCTACACAAATACTAGAAAATTAAAACGCTGGGCTGCGAAAGCCCTTTAGCATCCGTTTTTGGGGATCTGGGGGAAGCTGTGGGCTCCGATGGATATATAAATAAATGCATACTAACAACCCCAAATGGAAAACTGTAATGAAGGGAAGAACAAATCCAGGCGCTCTGGAGTTCCTGCTTGCTCATAGAATGGACTTCTGGTCCAGCTGAGCAGGAGACATGGGGGACATAGGGACCAAAGGTTCTGCATGGTTAACCCCAGAGATGACTTGCCGGCCTGTAACCTCTGTCACACACACCCTTTTGGTGTTCATTTTGATTTATGAAAACTTCCAGCTCCAGAATTTTATATGAGGCTGTTCCTTCCCCCAGCCACTGAGCGTATTGCAATTAATTTGAAATCAGGGAGAGTTAATGTTGGTAAAAGTAGAACTAATTTTCTCCGGTGCTGGCACCTTTAATGGTCCCCTTCCTCACAAACATGAATCCACTTTAACTAAACAAAACTGACAAATCGGCAGATGTCAGGGCTTCCAGCGAATGGGCTGCGGTTCTCTCCGGTCTGTGCCAGAAGTGGGGGGGGGGAATCAAGACCAAATTTTCTGAGTAGTTAGGTTATATTAAAAACCGCTACCACGTTGTACAAGCATATAAACTTATGGCATGTATTTACACATTTATTACTCTGAGAATAAACTGATGAGAAGGATTCTATCCAAGAATAAAAAGGGTGAGAATTCTTTTAAAGCTCTAACAAGGTTTGGAATGCCTCAGGAATCACCAGGGGGTAGAAATGAAAACACTTGGGAATTCCCTAATTTACTTGTTTTGCACCCAGACGTCTGTTCTTTATAATGATTAAGTTACTAACCTTTATTTGTCAGTAATAATTGAATTTTACACCAAAGTGAATTACCGCATCAAATGAACTGCTCTGCTGCAATTTAAAATAGCCCTCGTTGCGAATTATCCCCCATGATTTATATTGAACCTATAGGGGAGGCAGAGGAAGGCTGGACGGGGATGGGCAATTTTAATTTTAATGTACATAGATAAGAGTGTATGATAGCTTCTCAGGGCTCTCCCTGTGAACTTAATGAAGACAGCATCCTGGTTCCAGCAACTATTTAAAAATCTGGATGGCGGGGCTGGCGAGATGGCTCAGTGGTTAAACGCACGCGTTGTTCCTGTAGAAGACTGGAGTTCAATCATAGCACTCACCCTAAGTAACTCACAATAGCCCTAACTCCAGCTCCTGGGGATCCAACGCCCTCTACTGGCCTTTGCAAACATCTGCACCTATACACATGTATCCATCTCTAAATCCACACAAACACACACACACACACACACACACACACACACACATTTAAAAAAAATCCTTAAAAAATCTGGGTGCAGGGGCTGGAGCAACTTGGTGGTTATGAGTACTGGCTGTTCTTCCGGAGCACTCAGATTCGATTCCTGTGGTGCTTTGGCTAAAAATGGTCCTCATAAGCTCTCACGTCTGAATGTGTGGTCCCCAGTTAGTGGAACTGTTTGGGAAGGATTGGTGGGTTTGTTAAAGGAAGTGTGTCACTAGGGGTGAGCTTTGAGGTTTCTGAAGCCCACGGCAGCCCCCGCGTCTCATTCTCTGTCCCCATCTTGTTAATCTTATGTAAGCCCTTAGCTGCTGCTCAAGAGCTGTAGTCGCCCAGCAGCCATCATGCTTCCCATTTGATGGTCAGACACTAACCCTCTGAAACTATCAGCCAGCCCTCGATTAAATGTTCTTCTCTATCAGTCAGCTTGCTCATGGCATCTCCTCACAGCAATAAAGCAGTAACTAAGACAACGCCCAACACCCACGTGGTGGCTCACAACCATCTGTAACTCCATCGTAACGGGCTTGACACCCTCTTCTGGCCTCGAAGAGCACGAGGCACATCGAATAGTATGTAGACATACCTGCAGGTAAAATGCTTATATACATTAAATAAAAATATTTTTTTAATTTAAAAGTCTGGATGGTGTCCAAATAAAAAATTTAAAGGGTTTTTGAGGTTAAAAGAAATCACATGACATTCTAGAAAAATTCAGCAATGTGACCATTTCGCGTATGCCCGTGTTCATTTAACTATTCAGAAACTCTGGTTTAAATACTTCTGTGAGATAACACTCATTTTTACAACTGTACTTAGATCTCTTTAAAAAAATTTTTTTTTATAAATATCTTTACTCCAACTGATAGGTACCTGGGCTTCCTGGTTCTCTTTCTTCCAAGGAGCCTGCAGCAAAGTTTAGTCCCCATCCCACAAACTTTCTACAGTTTTCACAGCCTGTCTCCTGTCCTAGCAATCAGGAAAACTTCCTTGATCACTTTAGCATGGGGTTTCCAAAACTTCTGCTCCAACGGGAATCATTCCAGAAACATAGATTCCCACACCACCCTCCAGTTCTGAGTTAATAAATTTGAGAAGGGCTCAGTGAGCTGTAACAAACTCCCTTGGTGGTTTCCACCCTTAAGAGCATTTTAAAATAAAACACTGGAGGTGGAGGGAGAGCTTGGCATTGTGGGGCATTTCTAAACCCAGGCATTCAGGAGGCTGGGGCAGGAAGAGCTCAAATTCATGGCAAGTCTGTGCCACAAGATGTAAATCTGTATTAAAAGAAAAAGAAAAACAACAATAGCAACACAGTCATTGAGAGGTCCCCTGTGTATTTACTCAAGCAAATACCATACATTTCTCATCTGTCTTTGTGTGTGTGTGTGTGTGTGTGTATGAGTGTGTCTATATGTGTGTATGTGTATGTGTATGTGTGTGTGAGTGTATTGTGTGTGTGAATGTGATATAGATAGAGATGTGTGTATAGGTGTGTGTGTGTGAGTGTATTGTGTGTGTGAATGTGATATAGAGATGTGTGTATAGGTGTATGTGTGTGTGAGTGTATTGTGTGTGTGAATGTGATATAGATAGAGATATGTGTGTGTGTGTGTGTGTGTGTGTGTGTGCTCACACCAGTGTGGTGTGCGTATGTAGCAACCCAAGGAGGACCTTGGTCACCCTGCTCTATGCCTCTTACCTTCATTCCCTTGAGATATGTCTTCTTACATAACCTGCAACTAGGCTGATGGTCAGGAAGCCTGAGTGATTCTTCTGTCAACACTCCTCACAGTGTTAGTGCTATAGGCAGAGGCACAGCCAGGCACAGCCAGACATAGCCAGACACAGCCAGGCACAGCCAGGCACAGCCAGGCACAGCCAGGCACAGCCAGGCACAGCCAGGCACAGCCAGACACAGCCAGGCACAGCCAGGCACAGCCAGGCACAGCCAGGCACAGTCAGACACAGCCGGGCACAGCCGGGCACAGCCAGACACAGCCGGGCACAGCCGGGCACAGCCGGGCACAGCCGGGCACAGCCAGACACAGCCAGGCATAGCCAGACACAGCCAGGCACAGCCAGGCACAGCCAAGTACAGCCTTTTATGTGGGTCACTGGGATTAAGCTCAGATCCTTACGTTGGCACAGAAAGTGTTTTTTATTCACCCAGTCACCTCTCCAGTGATGTCTTCACTAGTCTCCCTGAAGGATATTACTCTGTAATTGTCTTATTTGTGTCCTTCCTGAAAAGATCTCTCATGTGGAGAACACTTTACAGCGAGCATATCTCTCTTATCTAATTCTCCAGGAAAGTTAACAAAGCCTTGAAGATTCTTGATTAAAAAATAGAATTGAATACAATTTAGATGCGGCTGTGGGCCAGTACTCAGAGAAGCCATAGGAAGAACAGCTGGGCAGGAAAGATGAGGGGGGGAAGTTGCTGAGAGGAATGGGGAGCGAGCTGTGACTTCTGAAGGTAGGGGATTTCATCATACAACACTCAGAGAGACAATGGCTCCTCAGAAACAGTTTTATTACGATAGTCATAGAACTCTAGCTCCTAGAGAGGGATTAATTTGAAAGGGATGGTTAAGGTGAGGGGTAGGGGGTAGAGAGATGACTCAGCTGTAAGAGCTAGCTAGCTCAGCTATCCCTGAGGATACAAGTTTGGCCCTAAGAGTTCACATTGGATGGCTAACAACCACCTCTATCATAGCTCCAGATTCGACACCTTCTTCTGGCCTCCATAGGCAGCCACATGCCTCTCCCTCTCTCTCTCCCTCTCTCTCTCTCTCTCTTTCTCTCTCTCTCTCTCTACACACACACACACACACACACACACACACACACACACACACACAAAGTAGCTCTCTACAAGGGTAGACTGAAACTGTTACAGAATGCGTTACCTTCAGGGTATGAGGGCATGGGTACTTACACACGTAAAGGGGCACAATGAACTAAACTCGGCTTGGCTCAGTTTTCAGCCTTCTTGTGACAGAGACTAGCTGGACAAGTCCACGATGTCCTTACTTAATTCTGTTGTCTTCCCTGTTGGAGAGAAACACATTGAATGAGAAATTGTATCTTTCATTCTTTTTATTTTGTTGTTGTTGTTGTTGTTGTTGTTGATGATGATGATGATGATGACGATGATGATGATGTTCTTTGTGTGTTCATGTATATGTGTGTGTGTGTGTATGTGTGTGCGTGTGTGTATGTGTGTGTATATGTGTATATGTGTGTATGTGTATATATGTGTGTGCGTGTATGTGTGTGTGTGCATGTGTGTGTATATATGTGTGTATGTGCCTGTGTGTGTATGTGTGGGCGCATGCGTGTGCGTGCATGTGTGTGTGTGTGTGTGTGTGTGTGTGTGTGTGTGTATGTGGTGTGCTCCTGTTAGCATGTTGTGAGTGCAGGCCTGTGCACATCAAGGCACTCCTGTGGAGGTCAGAGCTCCATCTCAGGAGTGAGTCCTCACCTCCTGTAAGGTGTCCTCTGCTATTTGCAATGGACGTGTGACACTCATTGGTCCACGAGCTTTTGGTCTCTTTTCCTTATCTCAAAGTAGGACCCCTAGAATTACAGATGCATATACCACGCCTGGCTTTCTGTGTGCTCTAGGGACCAGCGGCACTATACCTGCTGAGCTGTATTTTCAGCCCTATTGTTTAGTTTTGGGACAGAGTCATACCATGCAACTTTTACACGGCCTGGTACTCACTCACTAAGTAGCCCAAGCTGGCTTCGAACTCATGACAATCCTCCTACCTCAGTCGTGAAAGTTCAGGTATTGCAAGCGTGAGCCACTAAACCTACCCCAATAAGTGGAGAATGTAAACAGCTTGCAGTTAGACCTGGAAGCATGAGAGACTGGAGAGATGGCTCAGTGGTTAGAAGAACAGGCAGCTCTGGCAGAGATCAGAGTTTGTTCACACGCACTTCTATCAGGTGCCACACAACTGCCTGTAACTGCAGCTCCAGGGGCATTCAAAGCCTCTGGCTTCTGCAGGCCCATACCCATAAACACACACACACACACACACACACACACACACACACACACATACCACATACACACACACCACACACACACACACACACACACACACACACACACACACACCACACACACACACACACACACACACATACACACACACACACACACACACACACACACACACACACATACACACACACACACACACACACACACATATACACACACACACACACACACCATACACACACACACACACACACACCACACACACACACCCATACATACACACATACACACACACACCACAACACTCCACACACACACACACACACACACACATATACACACACACACACACACACACACACACACACACACACACACACACACACACCTACACACACACACACACACACCACATACATACACTCCACAAACACACATACACCACACCACACATACACACACCACACATACACACACCACACATACACACACCACATACACCACACATACACACACCCCACACATCACACACACACACACCACACACACACACACCATACACACACACATACCACATACAAGCACACATACCACATACACATACACCACACACATAACACACACACACACACATACACACACATACCATACACACATACACACACACCACACACACACATACACACACACACCATACACAAACACATGCACACACCACACACACACACACATACACACACACATACACACACAGACACATACACACACACACACACCACACATACACCACACACATGTATACACACACACACACCACACCACACACACACACTACATACACACATACAAACATATACACACAAACATACACACACATACACACACACACACACACACACTTAAAAATAAACCTTAACAAATGAAGTGATGTCTGAATGTGCAGGCCTGGCTTACAGATTAAGGGGGACAGAAGGACCACATGGGAGACGGAAGAACAATTCTCCCTGTGATGAATATTGTTGTGCTGTCCATTAACGGCACAAGCCAAATCCTGGTGTTGGACAGTATCGGCAGTTGGTCACCGGATTTGAAATTTTATTCAGACTGGAAAAATAATTGCAAGAGACTTACTGTGCAACCCAATAAATAGATGGAAAGGTCGTGAGTTCTCTACTTAAAACAGTAGTAACAGAATGGTTTTAGGTGGTCTCGTTACCAATGGATGGTAAGTTGTCAGTGCCTACCTTAATCAGCCCTGCTAGCCCCCCAAAGTGGGCATGTTTGAAAGGCTCTTGCTGTACACTATAAATATATACAACTTTTATTTGTTCGTTTAATATTCATTTTAATCACATACGCGGGTGCATAGAGAGCATCTCTTGAATCCTTTTAAAAGATAAATGACTTGAAGTTTGTTTTATTTTTACAAATGTTTTAATGTTTTACTAGCTCCTGTTGTCTACCTTTATGGTCTCAGGGTTCGCTCCCAGGGCCTTCCCGTGATAGAGCGGGGCAAGTGCTCACCAACTCTGTCACTGCCAACAGGACCAACCGCACACTTACTTATTCATTAATTTTGTCTTCAGGCTTGAGTCAGTTTCTCCAAGTGGACCAGGAAGATCGTAAACCTCAGATCCTCCCCCCTCAGCCTTCTGAGAAGCTAGAGCCGCACACCTGAACCACCAGCCTTGGGTGTTTTGTCAGGGATGGTTACATGTGCTTTCAGGAGAAGATGGTATTTCACTCTCAGGTACCAATATCTTTGCCTTTAGTGCGCTTCTGTGGAATTTCATATTGGCTAATAACCTCACATGTCACTAGGTAATAGTGGGTCCAGTGAGCATCCTTCACGTTTCTTAACAGAAAAGGTTTCCATGTTTCTCTGCTCAGTAAGGAGCCAGCTTCTCGGACACCATGTCTATCTACCTACCATGTCTACTTAGGAGCCTGCTTACTTCTTCCTATCTCTGCGAACGTTAACATGTTTTCTGGTATCTTTATGTATCTGTGTAGATACAGGCAATGCGTTTTGTCCTCTCTGTATAAATATGATAAATTATAACAGTCAATTTCCTAATATTAAATTTCCTTGCAGGACAATCTCACGGAGTTATGGTGTTTCATCATTATAATGTGCTTTGTGATTTTAATTACTTCAATTCCATGCGAGTTCCCATTTGTATTCATGAAAGAGATGCTCGAAGAGACTATATTTTGGGTGCAATTTTGGTGTGGTCCTCCTTGAATCTTCTAAATCTTTCATATAACTATTGAATCTGTAATGTGTCATTGCAGATTGTAATAATAGGCAGTTTATCTCCATTTAAGAGTTAGCCTTTTGCGTAAGCAGATGTCTATGTCAAAGCGCATTTTGATCTGACTTTTGCCTTCTCGGGGAAAAAGATAACGAAAAGATAAAAGACAATCCCGCTCCCTGTGGAGTTTCATCGCCTCATGTATTTTTACTTATTCTGTTCTTAACATTCTGGTGTGTTTTCCACACAGCATTGTGCTAAAGGTTTTGTTATTGTTGGTTTTAACATCTTTCTAGTTGTCTTGTTTGTCACAAACATGCCCACAACTGAAGCCTTTGGTAAAAATTCAAGGGACGAGAATTCTCTCCACAATAGTTGGTTTGAAATCATATATAAAAAAAATGTTGTTCTAATTAGATGTAAATTTCTTCTCTCCCTGAAACCCATTGCCTTTTGTCGTCCACACCCCCAACACACACGCACACACACACACACACACACACACACACACACACACACACACACACACACATCGCTTTTGTCTCTGAATTTCATTATTCTGTTAACTTATTATAGAAACCATCACGGTTAAATGTCTGGGGAGGCTGGGTGTAGAGGTATACTGCTCTACTCAGAGCTCGCTACTCAGAAAACCGAGAGATTGTGAGTTCTGATCTCAGCCTGGACAGCTGAGAGAAATACTGCCTCATACTTTAAAAGCTTATAAGAGATCAGATGTAGCTCAGTGACACTTACCTGGCTTGTGTGAGATTCTGGGTCTACCTCTGTCAGCACTCCTCACTCCAAAAGTAACCTAGGAAAAGGTATTTGCACAGAAACATTTCCCTAACCAGTAATCTCTTCATTTGTATTTGCTCTGTCCTAGTTGAGTGGCAGGGGGAGACGATAGTTCTTACATGGTCAAATGATTATTTTTTATCCAAAAAAGTCCAATGGTTTTGCTAGCATACATCTTTAGGATGTCTGTCTTAGGTTCCTATTGCTGTGATAAAGGCCACGGTCCAAAGAAACCTAGGGAAGAGAGAGTTTATTTCAGCTTAGACTTCCGGGTAACGGTCCATTACTGAGGCAATCAGAGAAGAAACTCACGCAAGGCAGGAACCTGGAGACAGGAACTGATGCAGAGGCCACTAGGAACTCTGCTTATGACCTTGCTCCTCAGAGCTTCCTCAACCAGCTTTCTTACAGCACGAGGACCACCAGCCAGAGGTGCCACTGCCCAGAGTAGGCTGGGCCCTCCCATACCAATTATCAATTGAGAAATGCAGCAAAGGCTTCTCCATAGGCCAATTCACTGGGAACATTTTCTTAATTGATGTTCCCCTTCCCAAAATGAGTCTATCTTATGTCACGTTGACACAAATCTAGCCAGGAGAGCTGTCTGTTCTATATTGGTGGACCCAGAAATATATGTTTCCCTTCAATATACAGTTTTAAGACTTATATTGCACAGAAACATTTCTCAACTATTCCTTTGATTTTTTTCCTGACCCATTGCTTTTAGCACTATTCATCTTTTTCTAATAACCTTGCATAGTATGTAAAATGGCATTTAATTTTGAAGCGAATACTAAAGCCATATTCTTTGAAATTCTGCTGGTGACGTCAATAGGCATGGTCTAAGAGGTGTTGAGGAGAAAGAGTTAAAAGAGGGTGTGCTGGTAAGTCTTTCTGTCAACTTGACAAAAGCTGGCGTCAACTGGTAAGAGGGCCCTTCCATTAAGGAAATGCCTCCATTAAATTGGTCTGTAGGTAAGTTTGTGGGGGGACATATTCTTGATTGATGATGAATGTGACAGAGTCCAGCCCAGGGTGGGCTGTGCCAGCCTGGGGCAGACAGTCCTAGGTTATATAAAAATGAAAGTTAAGGGAGAGATGAGCAGCAAACTGGTAAGGGCTATGCTTCAGTTCTGGCCTTCAGGTTCCTGTCCGGACTTTCCTCAATGTTGGAAGTAAACCCTCTCCCAACCCCAAGCTGCTTTTGGTCCTGGTCTTTATCCCAGCAACAACAACAACAAAAAAGTAGTGCTGAGCTATCTAATGCCTTGTTTCAGGGAACCGATGGAGTTATCACAGAGCGTACATCTTGGGTGTACACTGCACCATAGAAATGAACAGTCTCTCCGTCTCAGTTACCTCGCTGGTTAAATGAAATCAGGTCCAGCCTATTTACCCCTCAGGTTGTTTTTGAAAAACAAATGATTTTTTTTTAATTTGACAGAACTGATGAGCATTATAACTGCAAAGAAAAGGTTAAGTATAAAAGACTGCAGCCCCAAGTCAGTCTATAGGAAACCAGAGCACACATGTGACTTGACTTCTATTCCACTGTCTGCTTCACATCCCTGTCTCCTGACCATGGGCTCTGATCCTTACCATTGAGTCTTTCATTTGAAGCTATTCTGATTCTCTTTTATGATTAGATTATCAATGTTTCGGGGCTGGAGAGATGACTCGCAGTTAGGAATACTTGCTGCTCCTGCTGAAAATTGGGATTTGATTCCCAGCGCCTGCACAATGGCTTGTGACTGTCTGTTAACTCTGGTTCCAGGGGATCCAACCCCCTCTTCTGGCCACCATGGGTACTGCACACATGTGGTGCATATACATAAAAGCAAGTGAAACACTCATATACATAAAATAAAATTAATCTTTAAAAGAGCATGTTAGTGTTTGGAGTTCCTCCTTGTCTGCTTCCCCTAGAGATTCTTCAGGGGAAAGTAGACACTAGTGGGTGGATGTCACTTTGTCCAATTATTGTAAGCAATTTTATTGACAGATATCAACTGCACATAATAATGGGCCCAACGTGATATTTCTACCCATGGACATGGTGTAAACTGATCATATCCAGCCACTTTTCTTTCATGCTCCAGCCCTGATACTATAAAACACTTCACATTGGATATACTGAAAACCTTCCTAACACCAACATGGGGACTGAGCCCAGTGGAAGCAGTTATTAAGGTCACTGCCAATAGTGTTTTATATTTAGAAAGAAGATATTACACAAAGAGAAAAATAAATAAAAGTTTATAGAAAAGTTGATTGAAATCACTTTAATGCAAAGCAATTAAAAGGTGAGGTGTAGGAAAATACATACTATCTACTCCAAAATATATTTGAAAACTACAGAGCAATAGACTTCTGTAAAAAAAAAAAAAAAAAAAAACAAAAAAAACCCAACAACTTATCAAAACTATTAATTCATGAATTTACTTTATGTGCCAGAGTATAGGTATGTATATTTCTATCTCTAGCTACTTCTATATTTCTCTCTGTGTGTCTGTATCTCTCTCTTTTTCTACATGTTTGTGTGTGTGTGTGTGTGTGTGTGTGTGTGTGTGTGTGTGTGTGCATGTTTGTGTGCACACTGATGTCCACAGAGGCTGGAAGAGGGCATGGGATCTGGTATATGTATCTAGAGTTCTAGGTGATATGGATGTTAAGACCTAAACCCAGATCCTCTCCAAGAACAGTCAGTGCCCTGGACTACTACAGCCCTAGGAGATGTATTTTACATTTTATTCTTGTGTGTATATGGGTGTGTCTGTGTATGAGTGTGCTGCTATGGATGCACATGTACATATGTGTGCACAGTGAAGGTAGAGTTTGACTTTAGGGATATTACTCAGTCGTTCTTCACTTTTTCTTTGTTTTTTATTTTGTTTGGTTTGGTTTGGTTTTGGGGCAGGGTCTCACTGAGTCTGAAGCTGTCCAACTGGCTTGGCCAATTGGCCATTGGGTCTTGGATCCATCTGTGTCTTCCCTACCTCCAGCCTGTGCTGCCGTTACAGATGCATGCAGCCATACTGATCTGTTATGTAACCAGTGGGAATTTAAGCTCAAGTCCTCATGCTTGTGGACTTGATAACTGAGTAGAATTTCGCACAAGCACTTTACTGACTGGCACATCTCCCTAGCCTCAGAAACTATTCAAAAAAAAAAAAACTACTTTTGCTTGATTTCAATTGAGACTTAGTTTCAGAAAATTAAAACCTGTGCTGATTGGTTTTTATCAACATCACACAGACCTGGACATATCTAGGGAGAAGAAAGCCTCAATTGAGAAGATGTTTGTACAGAACTGGCCTGTGGGCAACTCCGTGGGGGTATTTTCTTCCTTGATAATTGATATGGGAGTGCCCAGCCCACTGTGGGCAGAGCTATTCCCAGAAAAGTAGCCCTGTGTGTGTGTGGGGGGGGGGTATGTGAAGGGTAGCTGAACAGGTCAGAAGTAGCAAGCCAGTTATCAGCATTCCTCCATGGTCTCTGCTTCAGTCCCTGCCTCTAGGTTTCTGCCCTGACTTCCTTTTATGGTAGACTGTGGTTAGAGTATGGCTTAGGTAAAACCTTTCCTTCCCTGATTGTTTCTGGTCATGGTATTTGTCACAGTGGTAGAGAGAAAATTAGTACAATTCGTAATAATCTCCATTTTGTGAACTACAATGATTGTTAGTAGAATTTCTCTTCACTTATTTACTCTCCTTTTCCCGTCTTTATTTTCATTCACAAAGTCTTTGTCAAATGTAATTCTTTTATTTACAAAGTTTAAGAAGAACCTGTATTGTTACCTTGTGCTTCTGTTTAAAAAATTTTAAATGCTATATTGCTTTGTGTCTTGTTCAATTTCTTACTCTTACTCGGCACCATGCTTTCAATCATGTTCATGTTCTTGTGTGTTTGTTGTCCTTTACATGTATATGACATATACATATTATATATGTATGTGTGCATATATGATATATATCATATATAGTGTTTAATCAGTCATGTTAGCAAGATATACTATTTTGACATAGCAAAGAATATTTTAATAAACATGCACATTGGAACAGCT
Organism: Rattus rattus; assembly: GCF_011064425.1. Classification (NCBI taxonomy): domain Eukaryota; kingdom Metazoa; phylum Chordata; class Mammalia; order Rodentia; family Muridae; genus Rattus; species Rattus rattus. The sequence goes on from NC_046168.1 coordinate 62,432,956, forward strand.
ATGGGATAAAAAGCCAGGGAAGGATCTGGTACAAGTACTCATTAACAACCACTTGCTCTAGCTACAACATCTAGCCACGTAAGAAACCAGAGCAGTTATCTTTGCCTTATTGACTTATATTCAAGTCATGGAGAAAAACCTTTGATTTTTCACTGTTTCATATTATATTAGCTCTAGAATTTTCATATTTGAACTTTGTTATATCAAAATAGTTTCCTTATATTTGTAGTTTGTTAAAGTTTTTTTTTATAAGTAGTGTGACAGAGTGTTGAAATTTGACACTGTCTCCTTGTGTTAATTTACTTTGTCCTTCATTCTACCGACGGGATGTATCATGTTTATTGAGTACCTATTGAAGCATCTGTGTGTTCCAGGAGTCAATCCTGCCCAGTCACAGGAATTAGTACTGAACTGATTATTTCCTTCCCATTATGACCAAATACCTGACAGTAGCTGTCAACAGACATTTGCTGCTTCTCAGAAGCAGAGGGGAAAAAAAGAGAAAAGTCTTCCTGCCAGGCCGAGTCAAGGCAGGCCAGGGTCGGTTGGCAGATTCTTGGACTGCTGAGTCATGGAACTATAACAGGAGGTGCCCTTGAGGTTCAAGGTGAGGGGCTGAAGATTCTATTGATCTTGGTGGAAGGGACAGGGAGGTTTTGGGATAGGAACAGAAGTCTTAGGTGTATATTTCAGCAAATCACTTCTATAGTGTGTGGCTTTGCTTCCCATAATACTGTAGTATAAAAGGGCTATGAGAAATGCACTCACTGCTGGCGTGGTAATGACCTGTAGCCCTCCCATACCTGTCTTTTGCATCTTTTTTTTCCCTATCTTTCCTATAACCATCCTCACTCCCCTCTCCCACAGAGAAGTAACCATGGTGGGACATGTTTACTTGGTCTCATGGTTCAAAGGATCCAGTTCTTCATAGTAAGACACGGAAATGGGATAAACACATGAATGCGACAGCAAGAGTATGAGATGCCTAGTCATATCCTTTAGCTTTCAGAAAATAGAGAGAAATGGAGAAATGGAGCCGGCCTGTAACTCTAAGTCATAACTCTGCAACCCTACTTTTGTCAATGAGCTGTCACATACAGAATATTCCACACAGCTCCAAAATAGCACTGGCTCCCAAAAAGGTATGGCATTCATACTCACATAAACATAAGATCATTCCTACTTTCTTAAAATGTATTTTAAGAAATTTGTAAATGGAGGAGATGACCTTCGGAGTCTCCTGAAATAACATGACCTCTCTCTTTCTTCAGTGCGGTGAACTATATCAATATGTTTACTCTTGGTAAACAATCCTTACATCTCTGTAGACGGCTCTCGTTGATTATCAGAAGACACTATTTTCTAAAGCAATGTCGGAGCCAGCGAGTGGACATTTTAAAGAAGTTTTCATTAACTGCTCATTAAGCATAATGGACTTGTGCTTTTGCTTTCTCACACTTACCTGTTTTGATAATTGCAATGACTCATAATGTGAGGGACATCAGTAATGTTTGAAATTACGAGAGGTATAAAATTAACTTTATTACTAATATCCTTTGGCTTTGGAATAAGGGGAGTCCAGTTAATTGCTCCTTGAAAACATTTCTTAGTGCATATTAATTTAATGCTCTCCCTTTGGTTAATTAATGATTTTAATATTTCTAGTGAATCATTCCTGTTATCTAAAATTGAAAATTTTACAGTACATTGCAATTCAGAGCACCTTTACATTAAAATATATCTATCCTCTTTATTAACCCTTTAGACATTTTTCTTGGCTGAATATTTTATTTGTACCGTTGTTTTTTGCTTATTGGTCTTATTGGAAGTCTATATTAATTATTTCAAAATTTGATTTACTAGGCCATGGTAGCAACAGGCACCTTTAATCTCAGCATCTGGGAGGCAGAAGTGGGTGGATCTCTGTGAGATCAAAGCCAGTCTGGCCTATATGTTGAGTTCAAGGATGGCTAGAGAACTATCTATTACCAAAAAATCCACAACATAAAAAACCCCAAAAGAAACAAACGGGAAACCAGGACTGTGGCTTTTTACCATTGTTCATGATGCAGCTTTCATTCATCTCTGCCCATGTGTTATAATTTCCTTGAAGAGCCTCTGTTGCTTTCCTCCTAACCTTATAAGTTAAACCCTTAGCTTATTTGATTTTGTTTTCCTACAAATTTACTTAAAGATATACTTTCCCACTTAATTTTTCAACTTCTTTTAAGGCCTATTTTGTAGATGTTCACTGTATACTCATAGAAAATGTGCTCTCTCATTTTCTTGGACAGTATCAAACTTTAGTGTATTTCCATATACCTGCTCTTATATTTTCTCCTTTAATTCTCTTTCTACAGTCTGTGTGATACGGCTTCCAACTATGCTTGATTTATTAAGTTCTCTTCATTTTCTCAATCAAAAGCCAAGCAGAAATCCACTGATTCACTTTAACCTTAATCCTCAAGTATTTGCTCAAGCTAAGTAGCTGGGATATTAACAAGGAGAACCAAAGCACATCGAAATGCCACTCTAATACTGCATATGAACTCATTAATGGTCTCAAAAGACTTTCAAACTGCAAGTCTGTTAACATTGGATTACTTGGTCCTTGGTCACCTTATCCAGATTAAAGTAAAAATGAGACATTGTTTGTGTCTCTTGAAGTGTAAATCCAGATAGGACACAGGTGTTACTTTCAAGGAAATGCAGAAAGGTAGGCAAGAAAGCTCCTTGGGTACTGCACAAGAACACAGCACTATGGACGGTACCAGGTACCTGGTGGTCTTACAAAGAGGAAAGAAAAAACAACATCACTTAGGAGAAACAGAGTTTGAAACAAGATTATTTTTGGTTTTATATCCAATCAGAGACGAACAATGGAAGCTATTTATCAGTGGCATGTGTGTGTGTGTGTGTGTGTGTGTGTGTGTGTGTGTGTAAAGAGGAAAAGAAGAAGCGAGAAGCTATGGATGGAAAGAAGGGATAAGTTTGAAGACCCGTTGAAGATTATGCTGTATTAAAGAACTGCATATAGAACTCCTGGTTCCTGGTTCAGTTCATTTCTCTGAGTTCCTCCATGGAAACGTCTGTAAAGATTATACAAGGAAGTCCTCTGCGGCTCGATCGTGGTCATCGTTTCAAGTTATGGAGAGTCACGTGAGCACACATCCTCTTCCTTCAGTCGTTCATCAATTTCTTGCTAAGAGCAGGGGACAGGCATAGCTAGACTATCAGGAAGCTGCATCTTGGAGCACAGGTGTAACTGAAGAAGAAAGATAAGGGAGATGGAGGGCCCAGCTGGCGAAGTGACTGATGGCTGAAACCAAGGCTGGATATGTGATAAAGGGTCCAAAGTCCAAGGACCCGGTGAAGTTGACAAACTAGTCTAATGGCATAGGAGACTAGTGGTGGAGGAGGCTGAGTGAGGAGGGCAGGGGTTTAGGAGACGGAATGCTTCTGAATAGAATCAGAAGAACCAACTACTGAAAACCGTGTAAAACTATTGGAAGTAGTAATTCTGAGGCTTCTTGGACGGACATGGATTATTTGAATGTGCATCGAAGATACCCATTTTGACAAATGAGTAAACTCCATGGCTTCCGGAAGGATTAACAGATGGCAAGAAAAAGAGAGGCGAGCATTGAGTGGATGGCAGAGACAGTAGGGAGAATAGAAGACGGTTTGGACACATGCTGTGTGTGGAGAGATGCTGAGGTTTTCTGTAGCTAGGAAGAATAGTCCTGAGAAAAGCAGGGGGGATTGAGAAGTGTTGTGGTTTGCCTTGGGGTTTTCTCTGAATTTGTTAAATAAAGGCAAGAGCGTGAGATTTGGGCAGAGGTAGGAGTTGGGAGTGAGAGGGGGGATTAGATTCAGAGGTTAGCAGTTGACAGTTGACAGTTGGAGCAGTTGGCGAGTGGAACCTGAGGAGGGGGGTGGAGGATTGACAGTTGAGGGAGGAGGGTTAGAGAAGAAGCCAGGAGGAAGAGGAGAGGGAGTTAAGAGACGATGGGGAACTGAGAGGTTAAGAGGCACCAGGGGGAGAAGAAGCTGGAGACTTGGTAAATAAAAGGTGCAGGGATGAGTAATTTGGGAACTGGGATTAGGACAGTGTAATGGATCTGCCAAATCTAGACGCTGGATTGCTTTAATGCTAAATGAGTGTGTTTTTTAAGAAAGAGTCTCCAATTTAAGTAATGTGGTTGGCTGAGTTTATGCCAAGATATCAGCAGATATCTGGGGCACTGAGGTGTGGAACCCTAGCAGGGTAAAAACACCAGTTGTATGCTCTTTTGTGTAAGAGTCTCAGTATAAGAAAGTGTGGCTGGGTTGTGTTTTGCCAAGATATCCAGAAGATATCTGGGGGGAAGGAGGTGGAACCCTAGCAGAAAAAACACCTGAGGGTTATTCCACCCCGGTTTTTCGTTTATACATTTTACTTTTACTTTATTTTTATTTATTTACGACAACATATGGCCCAACTAAACCATTAGAACTCAACTAACCTGAGATAAAGTTTATTTCCTCCAACCCCAGAATAGGCAGGAGTACTAGTGGATTGGGAATTGACTGGGTCTGAGGGTTCACTGAAGAATCGAGAGGACTGCAATGTATTCTGAAGCAGAGGGAGAAAAAAAGGTACAAGGGGCTTCAGATCAGATATACTTTGATGTAAGAGAGATATATAACTTTATGATACTTTAAAAGATGAGAAACATAATGAATATCTTTTGGGCCTTATGGAATGATATTTGAATGGTCTGACAGTTGAGAATTTTGAGGAAAAAGACACTTTATCATTTACCAGTATTGCAATATTCATTCTCTGATTTACTATATCTTCTCAAAAGACAGGGCCCTAAAATAACAAATTTCTAGCTTTAGAACAGAAGATACACAGGTAATTATGGAACAACATGAACGACAGAAAAGAAAATTAAATCTTAAAATAGCCTAGGAAGGAACACTAGAATTGAAGACACAGAAAATTATAGATCAGAATAAGAGACAGAAAGATGAAAATGAAAGTGATAGACAGAAACTAGAAAGGATGTTAGAACAGAACACACAACAAGCACACAGCCCTAAATAGCAAATTTCTAGCCTTAGAACAGAAGATACAGGTAGGGTTGCCGGAACAACATGAACAACAGAAGAGAAAATTAAATCTTTGGCAATGTAGCCTAGAAGGAACACTAGAATTGAAGACACAGAAAATTATAGATCAGAATAAGAGACAGAAAGATGAAAAAAAGTGATAGGACAGAAACTAGAAAAGGATGTTAGAACAGAACATACAACAGCTCACAGATCATACTGAACAGCAGAGAGAAAGTAATGAGGTTTGGAAGCAAGACTTAGAGAATAACTTTTAAAATTAATCAATCAAAAGATAATGGATAACAAATTATTAGAAGTACAAATAAAGAAAAATTCAAAGTGTGGAAGCAAAACTTGAAATAGAGAATTCAGGAACTCAAAGAACAGGGGAAAGACAGAGAGAAATATGAAGCACGGATACAGACTTTAAGAGAGGAATTTAAATTGCACCAAAGAAAACTCAGGTAGAGACAGAAGATAAAATTAAGGAAAGCCAACCTAAAGGTTTTTAGGAAACAAACTTTAGTCTATCCAGTTAGTGCAACAAAGGCCTCCAAACGATGATCATCCAGGGTTATGAAGAATTTGAATGGCAAACCTTGGATGTATTAGGAATTAAAATTTAAGGAAAGGTAACTAATTTTGGAATGCATTGACGCCATTTGTAAAATAAAATCTTAATTTCTTGGGCTATTAAAAATAGAGTAATCCCCCAAGACTGGAAAGATATGGTAAGAGCAATTCTAGAGCCTGCTGAAATTTTGCAATGGTTCATGGTGGAGAGAGAAGAAGTGAGGAGATAGCAAGACAAAATAGAGCTAGGGGCAGAGAGATTTCCACAGATCAACTGCTTGGTGAAGGCTCGCTTTGCTGAAGTAGAGGTGCAGAGCTATATATAACTTCCAAGAAACTCTGTCATGGTGTCGATTATCAGCCTTAAAGGCCTGGGACAAAGTCGAGAATCGGGAAAAGACTTGAACATTCACTCCAAGTCATACAAGGTCCTAAAGAAACCTTCCTGACTTTTACAAAACTTACCTCCAGCTGTGGAAAAGGAGTGTATCAGATTCAACGCAAGAAAGGCTTGATAATTGGAGTCTTTTTAGCCTTTGAAAATGCAAATACTAAAAATGCAGGGAAGTAATTAGACCACTAAAGGCAAGGTCCACTTTAATAGATGAGAGTGGATTAGATATACAGCTGATGTTGGATCTTTGTTACTCCTGATACTACTTTGATAGGAGAAGTTGTTACTGGACAGCTAGAGATGACCCAAGATTTCAAATGTTTTAATTTGTGTGAGCAGGGCCATCTCAGATATTACTGTAATAAAACCAAAGTGATACAAAAGGGGGGACTATGCCTCCTAGAATGTGTCAAAGATGTGGCAGATATGGACATTTGACTAGGAAGTGTACAGCAACATGAGGACAGATGGGACCCCCTGACAAAAACTCCCGTGGGGGCCTCTCGTAGGCCCCAATACCAGGCAGGGAGAGTTCTCCTCCTCAGAACGATTAAACAACAAGACTTCAAAAACGAATATTTTGGCTAACGCGTCTATAGAGGACCAAAGGCCAAAACTAAAAATACTGGTAGATAATAAGGAAATTGAAGGAATGGTTGACACTGGAGCAGATGTTACCATCATCTCTCCAAAATCTTGGCCCATTAGTTGGCCACTTCAAGGAGTGGATATACAGTTTCAAAGGTGTTGGCACTTTATCCCAAATAAAACAAAGCATCAGGGTGGCTTAAAATGTATAGGACCAGAAGGTCAGGTAGAAAAATTAAGGCCATACGTGGCTGATATAGCCATTAATTTATGGGGAAGAGATCTACTACAGCAGTGGGAAAACTCAAATTAATATCCCCTCAGTTTCAGGTTCTGGCCCTAAAATTCATCAGACTCTAATAAAAAACTTTAAATTAGTCAGGGGGAATGTTATCAAGGACAGTTAGAGACTGTCCAAGCTGTCCATAAGCAAGATACAGCTGAGAGGCTGACAATTTAGTACTACCCCAAGGAGCCACTGCTGTTAAAACAACAACAGCCTTGCCACTAAGGTGGCTGACTGACCAACCCATCTGGATTGATCAGTGGTCCATGACAAAAGAAAAACTACAGGCATTAGAGCAGCTAGTCAGGGCAGCTGGAGGCTCAGCATATAGAGGAGTCCACCAGCCCTTGGAATTCTCAGTATTTGTCATTAAAAACAGTCTGGCAAATGGAGGTATTGACAGATCTCAGAGCAATTAATAAGATTATTCGCCCGGTGGGTTCCATGCAGCCTGGGATCCCACTGCCTTCTTTGTTGCCTAGGGGGTGGCCTATTATAGTGATTGACTTAAAGATTTTTTTCACTATTCCTCTACATGAAGGCGATAAGAAAGGTTTGCCTTTTTCGGTGCCTACCCATAATAGAGGTCGCCCCATAAAAAGATATCAATGGAAAGTCCTTCCACAAGGAATGTTAATAGCCCAACCTTTTGTCAATATTTTCACAGCAGCCATTAGGATATATAATTCGCAAAAAATTTCCCCAATCTATTATTTATCATTACATGGATGACATTTTATTGTCTGATTCAGATATAAATATCCTGGAAAGAATGTTTGATGAAGTAAAAAAAAAACATTACCAAACTGGGGATTACGAATCGCCCCTGAGAAAATACAAGAGGGGATTCTATTAATTATCTAGGTATAAAATAAGTGTACAAAAAGAATTAGGCCACAAAAAGGTGCAAAATCAAAAGAAGCAAATTAAGGACATAATGATTTTCAGAAACTACTTGGAGACATTAACTGGTTGAGGCCTGTGATTGACTTGACCACTCAAGGAGTTGAGCAATTTATTTCCAAATACTACAAGGCGATAAAGAATTAAATATCCCAATGAAACTATCAGCTGAGTCTAAAAAAGATCTAGCTTTGTTAGAAAGGAAACTGCAGGACGCACATCTGTATCGTATTTATCCAAAGATTGCCTGCATATTAGTCATCTTTCCCTCTACTCATTCCCCTACAGGAATTCTCATGCAAAGGGGAAGATTATATCTTAGAATGGATATTTTTTAGCACATAAACAGAATAAGAAACTGAAAACCTACATTGAGAAGGTCTCTGAATTGATACTTAAAAGGAAAATTCGAGACACTGACAATTAGTTGAATGGATCCGGCTGAAATTGTGGTACCTTTTACTAATGCAGAAATTAACTCTTTGTGGGTACAAAATGAACATTGGCAAAAGAGCATGCAGTAACTTCTTAGGAGACATTAACAACAAATACCTAAAAGCAAAAGACTTCAGTTCATAAAACGAACTAACTGGATCCTCCCTAAAGATAGTAAAGGGAACTCCAATATCTGGAGCCCTACATTTTACTGATGCCAGCAAGTCAGGGAAGGCAGGATATAAATCGGAAAAATGTAAACAAGGTGACTGAGAGTCCTATAAGTCAGTTCAAAAATCTGAACTGTATGCAATACTCATGGTGTTGTCAGATTTTTGAGAGCCTCTTAATATAGTGTGACTCTCAATATGCAGAAAGGGTTGTTTTGCACATAGAGACTGCTGAACTTATTCAGGATGATTCAATTGACATCACTATTTATTCAGCTACAACAAAAATCAGAAATAGGAGTTACCCACTATATATAACACACATAAGATCCATACAGGTCTGCCAGGCCCTCTGACACAAGTAATAATGAAATTGACCAGCTACTGATAGGAAGTGTACTAGATGCTTCAGAATTTCATAAAAAAACACCATGTTAACAGCAAAGGCTTAAAGAAAGAATTTTCTATCACTTGGCAACAAGCCAAAGAGATTGTGGAGGCAATGTCCTACTTTTTCGTTATATAATCAAACTCCATTGCCTACAGGAACCTAACCCTAAGGGTACCCTAAAGAAATGAAATTTGGCAAATGGATGTTCTCCATTTTACATAGAGTTTAGTAGCTGAAATACATACATCATACTATAGATACATATTCAGGATTTCAATGGGTAAACTGCCTTAACGTCAAGAAAAGGCCCGATTCTGTAATTACACATTTGTTAGAAGTTATGGCTATAATAGAATACCCATACAAATTAAAACGGACAATGGTCCAGCATATATCTCTAATAAGGTGAAGCAGCTTTTTTAATATTATAATATAAAACATGTTGGGGGCATATCACACAATCCTGCAGGACAAGCGATTGTGGAAAGATCTAACCGAACTCTAAAGAAGATGCTTAACAGCCAAAGGGGGGCAACAAAAACCCCCAAAGATAGGTTACATAGTGCTTTATTAACCTTAAATTTTTTAAATGCCGATGAACAAAACAGCACAACTGCTGAAAAGACATTGGATTGTGGAAAAAGACTACTGAACTAAACCAACCTGTTTATATTAAGGATATTCTGGCGTCAGAATGGAAAATGGGAAATGTGTGCAACTGGGGAAGGGTTATGCCTATGTTTCTACAGGGGAAAAGAAGAAAAAGCAAACAGGTTCCTTCAAGCTGATAAAATCAGAAATGACAGGGGAGACCTCCTGAAGTCCAGCAACACAGAAGAAAAAGGAGACTAAGACGATCAACAAATAGGTGATGTATATATGAGGTTGTTTAGGTCTCCAGGTGTGTATGAACTGGCTGAGACTGAAATGTCTATAAACAGCCAGTGATATTTTAATGCAAATTCCTCATAACTTATGTCGGCTCTGTATTACAAAATTATATTACGGTTTGATTATATGATTAACCTAACCTGAAAAGGTAGTCATTTTTTTGATCTTTATTTACTAAACTGTGCCTCCTTATCCCATTTTGAAAATGCTTATAGAACTATATAATGCTTGTAAAGAATTTTGTGTGCTGCAGGATGAAGGAGAAAGATAGCTCTGAAATGATACACACACTCTGGGATGCTGAGATTCCGGGACTTTCCAGTCCAACTTCAGTGTTTGATTCTCCCTTAATTACACTGAAGATGCTTGATTTAAAGGCCTGCTTTCAGAACTTTCCCAGAATGGACATCTTACTTATCCAGCCCTTCAGACTGTCATAGTCAAGATGTCAGCCTAGCGATGAACTTTCTCAGCACAGAATGACTGGCAGGGCAAATCGGCTAGCTCTACTTACAAAGCCAACTTTTCCTAATACCCCTTGGGCCCCAGAGAAATTCTTACTTCAATCAGCTAAAGCAGACAAGGAAGATCGTGCGTCCCATTTCCTTATATTTGGGGTGGATGGTTCTGTTTATTTTAAGAACTGTGGATAAAGTTTTTCTTTTAAGGGATACAATGATAATGTAGCTTTGGGCAGAAACTAGAATGTAAACTCAGGGATTGCTACTTTTTCTTTCCTTTTTTGTATCCTTCTTAGATATAGTAATACATAGAAATTAGAAATATGACAAACAGATAGATTGGCAAACACTCTTAAACAAAAAATTTTACGCTATATTTACATTGATGAAATGTTTGTAATTGATTACAAAGTTGAAGCTGTAATCTTTCATTGGTATAGAATGCATTTTACACAAATCTGAGGGTTTTCAATAATTATACTTTCTTGTTGATTTATAATTGAGATTAATATTGCTACTTTAACATGGGCATTGTGCCTCACTATGCATCTAAGAATACAAGTCTTAGACCGGTCCTATAACTGTTTATACATTATTTTAGTTGATTAACAGTACCAGCTAAAGGGTCAGATGGCAAGGTTGGTTCTAAGTCGTTTAGATGGGTTTTGTAAATGCTTGATTAGAGAGGGCCAGCGGTACTCTATGCAACAGTTCAAGCATACTATGAATAGATGAAATCTTCAAGGGCATCAGAAGTCAAAAAGAATAACCTGTTTATGGACATTTCTTCATCTAGATCCATTTTACTAGAACTTGTCACCTTTAAACGGGGGCCCCTTAGACGAAGAAGAACTTGAGCATCAATGGGTGCTCAAATCGTGTTAACTTGTAGCCACTGAGCAATTGCTTCAATTCATCTACAGACAAGACACTGTCCAGAAAGGGACAAATTATGCAGAATAGTCGACTGATAATCTCTGCAGGCAGGGGGTGATCAGCCTTCAAAATCTGCATTGATAAGGTCTGTCAGATGATCCTGGGCCAGAAGGCTGAAGACTGATGCTCCAGCATATTAAGGAATAAGGGGACTGTCAGGTGATCAGCAGTCTTTATAAAATTGGCTAAGCTTTGACCATGTTTTGCTTCCTATGTTTTCAGGTAATATTAATCATTCTTGGATTTCTGATGTTTGGAGACTAGTAGTCTCATAGACAGCCAGAATGGTTTTAGTATTGAGAAAGATGATAAATCTGTTAGAGTAGTTTAGGATGGCATAGGATCTAGAACCAGGATATAGTCAAGTATAGTTTTTAGTATAGATGACATGGTTAATGAACAAAAAATTGATGGACTGGGTGATCAAGCGTATTGTTGGTTTTTAAATTGCAGAATGGTAATAATGATGCTTGGATTGCACTATGTATAGGAAAAGTTTTTAACTGGACAAAAAATGTTTGGTTTGCCTTGCCAAGATGTGGTGTGCAGATAACATGGTTTGGTGAACAGAGTTGGTGGACTGGGTGATCAGCATATTGTTGGTTTTATAAATTGCAGAATGGTAATAATGATGCTTGGTTCACCTATGTATAGGAAAAAGTTTTTTAACTGGACAAAAAGGAAATGTTGTGGTTTGCCTTGGGGTTTTCTCTGAATTTGTTAAATAAAAGGCAAGGCGTGAGATTTGGGCAGAGGTAGGAGTTGGGAGTGAGAGGGGATTAGATTCAGAGGTTAGGTTGACAGTTGACAGTTGGAGACAGTTGGCGAGTGGAACCTGAGGAGGGGGGTGAGGATTGACAGTTGGGGAGGAGGGGTTAGAGAAGGAAGCCAGGAGGAAGAGGAGAGGGAGTTGGAGACGATGGGAACTGAGGAGGAGTTAGAGGTACCAGGGGAAAAAAGCTGGAGACTTGGTAAATAAAAGGTGCAGGGATGAGTGAATTTGGGACTGGGATTAGGACAGTGTAATGTGGATCTGAAATCTAGACGCTGGATTGCTTTAATGCCTAAATAGTGTGTTTTTTTTTAAGAAAAGAGTCTCAATTTAAGTAAGTGTGGCTGGGCTGAGTTTATGCCAAGATATCATGCAGATATCTGGGGCACTGGTGTGGAACCCTAGCAGGGTAAAAACACCAGTTGTATGCTCTTTTGTGTAAGAGTCTCAGTATAAGAAAGTGTGTGGCTGGGTTGTGTTTCTGCCAAAGATATCAGAAGATATCTGGGGAGGCAGTGTGGAACCCTAGGGGAAAAACACCCTGAGGAAAACATTCCACCCCAGTTTTTTCGTTTATACATTTTACTTTTACTTTTTTTTTATTTTTCGACAACAGAGAAGGGTCGTGCGAGGCCTCTTCCTCTCCCAGGGAGTTGGGGGTGTAGGATGGACTAATCCTCACTTTGCAACCCCAGGAGACTCTGGGAGTTCAGGAATCCCAAGGTTTGCTTCAGGCAGATTCTAGGAGCCATTCTTGAAGTCACTCTGGTGGAAAAGAAAGGGGAGAAAACCCGAGTCGAGACTGGAAATTGTGAGGTTGGTGACGGGGAGAGCTTGGCATGGCGAGGTGACACAGCTGAGTGGATGGTGACTTCAACGACTCTGAAGTCCACACTGGGTTCTGTGGTCAGCGGTGGGTGGAGTTCTAGGGGCCCTCGGACTGACTAGAGCCTCGGGTGGTTCATGCTACAAAAGCTAATGTTTTTACATTTAACCAGCATCAAGGAGCACTCCACGCTCTTACAGAGAACCAAAGTTTGGATCATGACCCCCACATCAGGGGACTCACAACTGCCTGTCACTCAGCTCCAGGGGATGGGGATCTCTCTTCTGACCTCCTCTGTCACCTTCACACATGTGCCATACAAGTACTTACACACATAAATAAAATAAAATAAAATAAAATAAAATAAAATAAGCCTTTTAAAAAAATTCAGTCTGGCCCATTGAACAGACAGATAGAGTAGAAAAGAAATTCAAGTCAGGCTCACCATGGCAGGCCAAGAGCCTTCGTAAGCACCATTGGGCCCATCCACCAGACTTCAAATAGGACAGTTTTAGCCGGTACCTGTCCTGTCATTGGATCATCATGCGGTTTAAGCATAGGCCTTTGCTCAGTTCCTGTTGAGGCCATGGGTTGTTTTCTAGCACAAGTGTTGATAAGCAAAGTGGGAGATCATTGAGGGACATGGCCTGTCTGACCCAGACAGCTCAAAGTCTGAATTATGGAGAACAGCCTGACAGGTCACATGGTCACTGCCCAGAAAGCAGTCTTCCAACAGCCAAGCCAACGCACCACATGGCCGTGGCATCTGCCGTCAAGGCACAAGTGGAGAAAAGCAATCCTGGCACCGGCCAGTGTCCAGGTGAAACCTTTCATCTTCTTCCTGTCACATTATTTGTTATTTCCATATGGGCCACTGACAGCTGTCAGTCAAGCAAGACACGCTCAGCCTCTGGCAAATCTCAAGGCACACACGAAAAAAGAGACTAACGGAAGCCCATCTTAATTAGGTGCTAATTAAACATTCTAGCGAGAAACCTCTAATCAATGTGACAGAACATGCCAGTATAAAACAAGGTTTTGCAGTGCTATTCCTACAGACTGAGAAGGATTTGCCTTTCTGGGAATTAAGAACAACAACAACAACAACACACACACACACACACACACACACACACACACACACACACACACGAAATTCTCAAATGTCTTGCCCAGTTGAGGATGAAGCAGGACCACACTCAATGGGAAAAAATGGAGGAGAGCATCCCTGAGGAACTGCCCTCAGAGACCGTGGGTCCCCAAGGGTGGAGAAGCAGCAGGGTGGGGCACATGCATGGACTCCAATGGCACTGCCGTTCTTCCCTGTCCTTCCTGATGGTGCGGTGAGGTAAGGCCAGTTGCTAGACCCCGCACTAGACTCTAGCAAGGTGAGCCTCAACTGCTCCTTACTCAGCTCAGCTACCTGCTCCTCTCTCAGCCCCAGTGGCTCCTGGGTAACTGTCCAGACTCCAGGCAGTTCGGCTCCCACTGAAACCCTTGAGATTATCACTCTTCTGGTTCTTTTTAAAGATAACATTATAAAGACCTAGATATTACTTCTATTAAACCTCTTCTAAATATTATTAAATTCAAATTTTCTTACCTAGAAAGGGTGCGATTCGCAAAACCATTTGCACGAAGCCTGTATCTGATTAGTTCCCTGTTTAACTAATATTATTAAATATCGAATTGATCCAGCGTTGAATAATACTTTTTAAGTGGGAGCTGTGCCACCAAATACTTAGAAGCTTTTGTTGTTTCTTGGCTGCGATGAATCAAGTTAACCCTTGATAGCTCCACAGGCCTTCTGTGACCTGAAAACTTTCTAATGCTAAATGTGCTTCCCCAGATACACTATTAGTTATCAATCAGGAGTGGTTAGTGAGCTGAGACAATCAGAGATCACGTGAAGCTAAAGGCACAGCCTAGCTGAAGTAGAGCAGTGACAATGTAGCTTGTGAAAGCATTCCTAAGTTCTATCTTCATTTGATAGTACACACACACACACACACACACACAGAGACATACACACACACACACACAAATACATACACATACACACACACATACACACATATATACACACACTCACAAATACACACACCACATACACTCTTACACACATACACACAAATACATATATATGCACACACACAAATACATATATATGCACACACACAAATAAATACCCGTACACACATTCATACACATATATACACACTCACAAATACACACACACTCACAAATGCACATACACCACATACACACTTACACACATACATACACACAAATACATATACATGCACACATACACATACACACAAATACATACACATGCACACACACATACACACACATACACACACATATATACACACATTCACAAATACACACACCACAGACACTCTTACACACATACATACACACAAATACATATACATGCACACACACAAATAGATATATATACACACACACAAATATATACACATGCACACACACATTCATTCACATATATACACACTCACACATACACACACTCACAAATGCACACACACCACGTACACAAACACACACATGTATACACACATACACATAAATACATACATGTGCACATATACATATATACATACTCATAAATACACACATACACATACACACAAATACATACACATGCACACACATATACACACACACTCACAAATACACACATACACACCCATACACATACACACACTGACATATACACACATACACACCCATACACATACACACACTCACAAATACATATATACACACATATACACATAGAGCACCACTAGGAGTGTTAGGGTTATTCTTTAAAAATATCACCACAAGGAGATGGCCTAATGGGTTAAGTGCTGGCCATGCAAGTAGGACCTGAGCTTCCATGGCCAGCATCCATAAGATATCTGGTGTGCGTACAGATATAGAGGCATGGCTGCATGCCTCTCAAACCCTACTGCTGAGGGTGAGGTGATGGTGGAAACAAGCAAATCAATCTCCCGGTCATCTAACACACACACATGCATATACACACACATACACACACACTCACACACACACATGCATACACACACACATATACACACACACAGAGAGAGAGAGAGAGAGAGAGAGAGAGAGAGATTGATTTTGTCTTTATTATAACCTTAAAATTAACTTGACTTGAGGTACATTCAAAAGTCTCCTCCCCAGTACACCATACTTTATTTGGGACTCCCATGATTCAAGGGAACGGTTTCTGCAGGGAGATTAGCAAAGCTTTCACAGTCTCTCCCAGCATTATGAAGGGCTGTGTGCCTCTACTGCTTATTCTAAACCCCCAGCTTTTCAATTTATCCTCCTTTGTTTCCTCTGAGATAAGAACCCAGAGTTCAACTCTTTAATCTTCTGTTCCCAAACAAAAGCAGCCACAATGTTTTCCTTAGTGGACTTCAAAAGTATTTTGATGCCACTGTTGTGAGTTTGTATGTTTTCCTCTATTCATGTGATTTTGATCACGTTGAGAAAACTTAAAATAACTTTCTTTTTTTTTTTTAAAAAGAGTTTCAGCTTGTCCAACCAAAACCTCTTTCATCCAGAAAGAACCTTCCAGCTTCTGTCTTTTTGTCTGTGGTGGTGAGGCTCTGGCTCCCGGAATGTGCTCACTGTCCAAGGCCCGACAGTCCGACACTCGATCCTGCACCTTCCTTCCCACATGAGGTATCCTACCAGAACCGTTCCCTCAGGTTCTGTTCCTTGTTCTTCCCCTGACTCTGCTTTTTTGAAGGGCTAAGTGTTCTAATTCTCAGTTTCTCAGGTTCCTTGCATCTCATTGAGGCCAGCTCAGTGGAAACCGGAACCAGAGAGCACAGGATTAAAGAGGCCCATCTTGCTGCTGCCAAGTATGAGCTGCCTGTAACTCCCTCCTCCCTCCTCCCCCTCCCTCCTCCCTCCTCCCCCCTCCCCCCTCCCTCCTCCCTCCTCCCTCTTCCTTTTCCGCCCCCACTCCCACCCCGAGTTCAGGTTCAGGCAGGGATCTTACAAGGGCAGGGGTCCAGTTCCTACTATGGACCAATCTGGATTCTCTTTTTCCTATGGGCTCAGGGAAAGGCAGCAGCTTGCCTGTTTTCAGGTCTTCCAACAACTGTTTAGTGGATCCCTCTCATTTAACTCTCTCTGCTCGAACTATCTGGTTTGTACCCGCTATTAGAACATCTCAGATACAAAATTTTATTCATCCTGAAGTTTAAAAATGTTTTAGCATTGATGCATTCAGATGATGATAGAGACAGTGAAATCCAGAAACCAGTAGAGACGTAGTTCTTTGAGCCACATGCCCAAGAAGACTATACCATGGAAGGTTCTAGAAGTACTTTGTTCGTGAATAAGAAATGTAGCCTGAAATATCCAGGTACATATCCCATTAGCAGAGCCAAAGAAAACCACTCGTCCTCCAAACTCCATTTAGTGGGTATTTTATCAAAGGGGTGTCTCCCACCACAAGAAGACCGACAGAGACAACTAACGTTGGCTCATGTGGGCTCACAGAAGGTGAACCACCAACCATAAAACACACATGGGCTGGGCCCAGGCCTCTGCACATCTGTAGCAGATGTGCAGCTTAGTCTTCATGTGGGTCCCCAAACAATCAGAATGGAGGTTGTCTCTGACTCTGTTGCCTGCCATTGGATCCCTTTCTCCTCGGACTGCCTGGTTGGGCCTCAGTGGGAGAAGATGTCCTCCTGGGCCCAGGAAGGGGTAGGGGTAATGGGAGGAGAGGTTGGAAAGATGGGACTCTGGTTGAGATATAAAGTGAATAATAAATAAATTAATGAAAAAAATTGTATCCATGTAGAAATCTTGGATAATTCTCCTGCTAACGGGGCATTAGAGATATTGTGGTGGTCACTGATGCATATGTGGGTAGCAATTATTAACAACTTGTCAGGTAAAAGTTGGAGTTACCTCAAGTCACAGTCACGTCCAGGCAATATGTAATCAGAGAGCCGTTATGTGGGGAATAGAGGCGCTCCTTTTCCCTTTGCCCCGACACACAGAGGACATTGCTTAGTTTTTAATTGTCAGGTAAACTAGAATCACCTGAGAAGGCTGCCAAACTTGAACTGTCCAGGTCAGATTTCCCTGAGAGCCAGTCTCTCTGGGATTGACTTGATAGTTAATTTATGGAGGAAGACCCAGTCCATGGTGGGTGGCAACATGCCCTAGATGGAGCCCTTCTCAACTGTGTGAGTGTGAAGAAAGCTAGCTGACCATAACTGGTGGGCAAGCATACAGCAATGGGTTCAATCGTTTCTCTCTACTCTTGACTGCAAGTGACAGAGTAGCTGCTTGAGTTCTGCCTTGACTTCCCCAGAATGAAGACTGTTGATGTTGAATTGTAAACCGAATAAATTCTTTCCTTTTTGGTGCTGTTTTCTCTCAGGGTGTTTATTAAGGCAACAGGAATGAAACTAGGACACAAAGTAACTATTGAACTCTAGGAGATTAGAACACTAACCTCCTAACCTTGATTTAAAAATTTTAACTGTGGTAAAACAACAACAAAACAGCAAAAATACCATCTTAAGCATTTATAAAATTATTTTACTAATTATTTGAGAGTTTCATACAGTGTATTTTGAACATATCCAATCTCCTTTTCCTAACGTCTCCCATAACTACCTGTCCTCCTCCCACCCTTTCCCACCCAACTTTGAAGTTTCTGCTTTTTGTTTCTCGTCTTTAACTTTTAAAATTTTCACCACTGAGCCCAATTCGCATCACCTAGTTCATCTTGGGAAGTAAGGCCTGCCCTAGCTATGGCTGGTCTTCAGGGAGTCACATTGTCAAAGAAAACTGGCCCTCCCTCTCCAAGCAACTGTCAAAAGCCACCTTTTGCCATTTCAACCATTTTGGTCAGTAGTCTTCTACACTTTCACATTGTTGGGTGACTAACACCTCCTTCCCTCTTCAGAACCCTTCTTACCTTGCAAAATGATTATGTGTACCACTAACCAAGTCTAGTTCTGTTCTCCCGGTCCCCGGCAACCATCATTGACTATAAAGACACCCCAGAAAAGTATTACCTAGTACATGGCTGTATGTGATTAGTGATTTCGCTTAGCGTAATGTCTTCCAATCTATCCATGTTGCAGCATGGCAGAATTTACTTCCCTTTTGAGACTCAGTAAGATTCTGTCCTATGTATGCACACTGTATTGCTTATCTATTCATCTGTCAAGAAACATTTGAGGATTATGTATAATGTCGTAATTAGCATGTGTGTGTAAATCTCTCTTAGAGATCTTTGTATCGAGTCTTTTGAGTATGTGTCTAGGAATAGAATTTCTGGATGCTGTGGTGGCTGTTCTAAAGCACTGGGAGACCCCCATATACTTTTCCATAGCAATTATACCATCTCCCATTCCCACTAGAAAGGCACAGAAAAGATACGGTTCCTCTTCATTGATATTTCTGGTCCTATTTTTATTTATATTTTTTGTCATGACTAATCTAATGCATGTGAAATAATACTTTTTATTTCCATTCCAGAAATGATTGGTGATTTTGAACAATTCTCCATATCTGCATGTTTTCTTTGGAGACATGTCTATCTAAGTCCTTTGTTTTTAATGGGGTTGGATTTTGTTATTGCAAGAACTACAAGACTTCTTTATGTGCTATAGATATTAACCTCATTTTCAGATATAGAGCTCACACATATCTTCCCACAACCCATGAGGTTCCTTTATAGTGTGCTAACAGCATCTTTTAATGAACTGAACTTTCAGAAATCTCAGTGCATTCCAATTTATCTAATTTGTTCTTTGTGCCTATGCTCCTGACGTCATATTTAATCCAAGGCCAATGCCGTTTGCTTATATTTTCTTTGAAGAATTGCATAGGATAGCCACCGATCCATTTGCCCTCATTCTTCATGTAATATAAGGTGTGTTACATGTGAACACATGGCTGTCTCATGGCTGCTCTCTAAGACTTAGCCCTTTGCAGGGTGTTCTTTGCTCCTTATGTGAAATTGTCCACATATGTAAAGGTTTATATCTGGGTTCTTATAACAGTGTCTCCCCTCATGTATTAGTTTTGCAGTTTATATCTCTGTCTTTATGCCAATACTACAGTGTTTCGATGATTATGATTTCATGATAAGTCCACCATGAAATGTGGGGCCTCCAACTTTATTTATTTTTATGATTATTCTATTTGTGAAACCCTGGGATTTCACGTAAATTTTAGAACCAAATTTCCTAATTTAGCAAGACTCCCTTAATTTTAAACAGTATTAAATCCAACTATAATCTTGCTTTAAATGAACCACTGAAAACTTCCAAACCCTTGAAGTCATGCCAATATTGCATTGGGACATTTCCCTACACTATTAAATAGGTGCACATTGGTGAATAGGGTCAAAAGTCCGTCTCCGGCTCACAGCTAAGTTCAAGTGGCCTGGGAGATTCCCCAGGGCATGACTTTTGCAGAGAGTGACAGGGATCCAGTATGCGTCCATCCTGTAGTTATGCCTTGTGAACCTGTGATCTACAGCTCTGCCCAGCAGAAGAAGAGCAGTCTAGGATAGGGATGCTGGTCACGAACAGCCTGCAGGGAGGTGTGTTCTCCAGGGAGGTAGCACACACACAGATTCGCCTGCCTTTCATTCACTAGTTCTAAACACTTGGCCTTTAATTAAAAGGGAGGCTGGGGATCAAGCAGGTGCATTCTAGGTGGCCAACACCATGGATGCCCCAAACATTTTTCTTTTCCCTTTGAAAGATACTCCTTACATCGTTGGTTGCCTCGTGTTTAATTTTGTATCTGTCATGGCTTCCAGTTCTACTGTATTTTGGGAAGAGAAACACTATGTTTGTGCATCTCGGTGTCTCCCCCTCATAACCATCAAAATGTCTCTCTTATAATTGATGCATTGGACGTTCAGTCTAAATGCTAATGTGTACTGTTCTTGAGACTGGGGGGATCTTGGTGTGGGAATTCTATGAATCTGGTTTATGGAATCCATTAAGTATCCACACAAATGAATGAAAATCCATATTGATGCTGAATATTACAAAGCACAAGCACACCATATATATATACATATACATATATACACACATTTACATATATGCACACATTTACATATATGCACACATTTACATATATGCACACATTTACATTTATACACATATACATATATACACATATACATATATATACACACATATATACATATATACACATATACATATATATATACACACATATACATATATGTACATATATATATGTATTCATAGCTACATTTGAAAACAATGATGCTATTGGAATTCCTTATGCGGATGGTTGAAAACCTTGCCCTATGGAGATTCTAAGGCAATGAGGAAAAGAGAAGGTAGATATAACACTGCCAGGTAATTAGCAGGTACTTCCAAGCTCCCTAGAGAAGTCCCGAGTTTTCAAACAGCCTTCCCTAGTCTCCTGTGCTGTGCCTGGCGTGATAGGCACCCTGTCAGGAGTAATAAAGAAAAATGGCAACCTAACTACAAACAGAAGACACCAGTTGCTGGTGTGTTTCCACCCTGCCAGCACTTTCCTGTCATACTCTAATGGGATCCCATGAATAATTTTGTTTTCTCTAATAGGAACCCAAAAATACATAATCTCATCGGGTCGTTTTCATAGCACGGTATGAAAGGAATGGATATGAACACGATGGAAAGAAAAGATAAGCAATGTAAATATAGCAGAAGGGAATGTTTGTGGACACGATTATTTTAGATATTCATGTGGCATCTGTGATAAGAATGTTGTCTCCGCTCGCCCTGTGTTCTTGATGAACTATGGGTAGTTATCCGAGAATGGCAGGCGTCTCTGTCTTCCTACGTTTTTATACTGGGAAAAGAACGTTTCCCTTTGACTTACATATGTTTATTTATTTATTATTTTGCTCAGTCCTGTACTTATGAGCTTGCAGTCTGTTCCCACAGCATAATCCAAATGACTTGGACAATTCGGTTATTGTCAGCTTTGGGAATGAGAACGTGAAGGCACCCCACAGCTCTGAAAACGTATCAAGTCAAATTCCGAAAGGAGTTATTTAAAATTATTTCAGTCGAGCCTCCTCTTTCCTCCCCCCTCCCCTCCAAGGGTGTTTGGAAATTTTTTTAGCTAGGTTCTGCCTGAACTGTTAGACAAGTTACTTAACTTCTTATTTGCTTGTGGGCTGGGTTGAAATCCAAAACTGGATCTGCCAGAATTCGCATACTACAGCGAATGCCTATAATAAGCATTTAATAAACACTGGTTGAAATTAAGTCAGTTGAATTGAACTGAACTGAACTGAAAAATTAAAGACTTGTGTGGTTCAGCAAATTAGAACATTCTGTTAAAAACGGACAATCCAATCACTTGCCCTGCAGCCACATGCTCTGCCCACACACAAAGTGTAGGTGTACGAACAATCACGCGCTCAGCCAGTCGCTCGCACTGGCCCTGAAAGCGCGTTATTTTTGCATAATGTCATTGTGAATTTCCTGTCTTTGTAATTCAAGAAATATGGGCCTTTACTGACCAAAAGGAAGAAATGAATTATTCAACAATGATGTTGGAAAATTGGCTTGCTATCTGGGAAAAAAAAATTAGCTCTCAGATTTTCACCTTAGACCACACGACGCAATAAATTCGGGCTGATATTAAAGAGTGAAATGTAAAAAGTAAAAGCCCCTAAACCAGGAGGACCATCTCTGGCGAGGATTGGCAGAGAAGCAGCGAAGGGAACCAAGGCTCTTCATTCATCTCCACTGCCTTTTCCCAAAGACGACGTTCGTGCGTGATTTTAAAGTGAGCCGAAAACATTAAGTGAATAGTTTGTTAATTGTAGATGATGCAAAACTTCCAAAGTAATGAAAGAAATCTAGGGGCTCTAGCGTGATTTCTTAAGGTCAGTGAGAGCATGGGACAAAGAAATGACGGGGACAAAGATGAAACGGGAGAAATCTTTAAAGACAAAAATAAGACCCTTATAAAGTGTTGATATCTTCAGTGCCTAAAGACGGTTACCGCTTAGTACGAAAAGCATGGATTAGGGGGAAAGAGTTTGAAGGGAATATAATAAAAACATAACCTAAATGTAAGTATTTCACAGTTGCAAAAGGATACTTATCATTACCTTATTTATAATATTTTTAATAATTAGGCGCAGTCTCAGTGTATAACAAAATAACATCAAGTATACACTGTCTGGAGAATATGTGATGGTCAAGGTATAAAAGGGGGCTTTAGAAATGTATAGCAATTGGTAAAACTTATGTACCTGTTTCTAAGTGATGTGTGTGTGTGTGTGTGTGTGTGTGTGTGTGTGTGTGTGTGTGTGCTGTGTGCACATGTGCTAGCCTGTCGGTCCAGGAGGCCAGAAGAGGGAGTCAGATCCCCTGGAACTGGAATGTTACAGGGTTGTGTGCAGCCTGACATAAGTACTAGGAACTGAACTTGGGTCCTCTTGAAGGGCCACAAGCACCCTTCACATCTCTCCAGCCCCCCAACCTGTGTTTTTATGTGTGCATGCACATGAAGTATTGATGGGAAAATGCATGAATATATTAATGATGCTTAGCATTTATCAGTGAGATTATAGCTCATTGATTGCTTTTTATGTACCTCCTAACTGTTTTCCTGTAAGAGTCGTGTATGATTCTGCGATGAAACACAAGCATTCGTTCGATGTCTGGTTCATCTTTCCTAAGACCTTTCTCCACGCTTTATTCCTCAGTTTTTATCTGATAATACACCGTAGAGACTCGGAACGAACAGGACTGAAAATGTCTCTGCATGCCTAACTCTCATGTAGTTCTGCTTAATGGGCAACAGAAGAGACAGTGATCTGACAACACTTTGATCCACCTGATATTAACATCTGTGCCCACACTTCGTCCTTTTGGTCCTATTGGTCCACTTATTTTCCACCAAAGTGCTAGATAATACAGGATGGTTATAAATGGCACTTTTTGAAATAGATCACCTGTTTGGTTTTCACCACATATCCGAGAAAGGCTTAGATAGAATTAGTACAAATGAATAGGCGAAAGGTGGCTCTTGAGGGGTAAGTTCATTCATTTCTCTTCTCAGGAATGTAGCTAGCCCCACATTATACATCTTCCCCACTGTTTGCCTATGTTCCTCGTCATTCACTGAAGCCACTCCACTTCAGATAAAATGCCTGGGCCATTACCAAGTCAACACAGGTCATGTTCACGCCTTCAGATATGAAGGCATCTTTCAGTCTCGCTTCACCTCTAGTCTGTTTGTTCTTCCAGCACTACTCTTGCCTTCTGCTTCTGCTTTCAATGTTGCTTCTGACGTGTAATTTGGCAGGAAGAGGGAGACAAGACTGGACAAAGAGGAAGGTAAGTAACAAGGCACCATTCCGTGCAATGTTTCATATTTTATTTCAAAGCACTCCACTTTCTGTAAAAGTGAATGTCACTTATATTGTCTCAGAGGAATGGATGAGATGAGAACCATATCCAAGCTTTGTAAATACACGATATGGTCTGAGCCCTCAGCATTCCCTTCTCTGTACTAACTCTCCCCAGGCATAGGCCTGGAAGCTTCTGCTTCTGTACAATCTAATCTTCTGCAAGCCCAGACCTTGTAGGCTTCAGCCTCCTTCTGCTAATCTAGGGCCTAGAATGCTTCAGCCTCCAAGGCTTACTGCTGAATAAACTCCCCCTCTCTAGCTCTTTATAAACTTTGGCTGGCTGGTTCAACTTAGCGGTTCTGGTTCAAACTCCTCTCCAAACTAACTGATTCAAATTACCTTCTCTTGGCTTCTGACCGGACTGCTCTGCTTGGAAAGACTGCCTCTGAACTCCAGAGCTGACCTGCTCCAAACTGAACTGGGCACAACTGAATTGAACCCAACTGAACTGAACGCAATTGCTTCTCTCTCCTGAGCTTCTTTTTAGGTAGCCTTTATTTCCTGTCTGTTCATGAAAGTTGAAGTAGCCTATCTCTGTCAAAGCTTTCTCTGATTTGTAATTTTGTCTGCCTCTCAATTAGATGTCATCGTTTGGGATTAAAGGTGTACACTAAGAGTGTGTCTGTATTCTAGTCAGAGTAAGTAAAGGCATGCAGTCGTTGTGCCAGGAAGCATTCTTAAACCCCAAAAGACCACCGAGGAGCTGATTGCAATGCATTTGCACTAGGGTCTCTTTATCAAATGGGAGCTTGGGACACAACACAGAATGGGAAGGGGGTCCTGAGCCTAGTTTCAGGCAAGCATTTATAGAGGCAAGAAGGGGGGTATCTACTTTGGTACACATCTGTGGGGGGGGGCATTACACCCTTTAACATAATTGGCTGGTGCTGGGAACCAAACAATCAGCTTAACTTGTGCTCTCCTCCTGATTGGTAGTTGTTAGGACATGAAGGATCATGGGAGCAGACTCATAACCCAGAAGTACAGATTTGTTGGGGAATAACCTGGAAACTGATGCTAGGTGTCAGTTTGTTAGTTAACTGGAGTTCAACCTTAGGTCATGTCCTCTAAGATGGAGTCTGAACCCAGAAGATCTGGTCTCTTATAGTGTGTCTGCATTCCGGCCAGATCATAACTTTGGGTGTGATCCCTTGCCAGAGCAGCCATGTTGGTGGATTAAAATTCTCCTGCAACTTCCTAATCATGTCAATCTGATAAGACTGAGAATCACCATAGAGTTGGAACTCTGGGTATGTCTGTGAGGGTGCTTATGGTAAGGTTTAAGTGATAGGAAAAGCCACTCTGAATACGGGCAGCTCTATCCCATAGTGTGGGGTCCTGGCCTGAATCAAAAGGAGAAAGGGGAGCACCTGAATTCCTCTCTGTTTCCAGACCAAGGAACCACAACGTTGTGACCAGCAGCCTCGTGCTTCTGCCGCCAGGACTCCCATGCCGTGGATGACTAGATCCTCAATCCACAAGACAAAACCAATTGCTTTTTTCAGGTATTTTTCTAAAGCAGGGAGACACGAAGTTACCAAAAGCCCCATTCTAAGTAAATTATCTTCTTTTACAATGTCTAATGTTCGACTTTAATAGAATGAGGAATTGAAATATTCTCTTTGAGAAATCAACACATTTTTGGAAAAGGACAAAAATTATCAACTCTCTGGCATAGAAAACTTTTAAATCAATTCTGTATCTACAAACAAAAGAGCCTAACTTGCTTCAAGATTTCGTTTGTGAACTGCAAAACTTGGGGGACATGGAAACTGGGGGCTCTAAAGCAAAGGAGAGTGAAACAAAACAAAGGACATATCTCTTGATCTTTATTACACGGCCACAGGCAGCCATCTGTCCTGTCCCTGTGACCAGGACACTCACTCACATCTGTGTCATTGCCATCACATGGAAAGGAAAGATCTCTTCGGGATGACAATTGCCAAGAAGCCACTAGCACTTTGCAGTGGCCCTGCCTCTTTACCATTATCATTGCCGAAGAGAGGCACGGTGATTGAATCTGGGACCTATGGAGTCACCAGATACTTACTGGATTAGTTCCTTTATCATAACAGGAAGAGAATGACAATGGGGCCCCTAACAGAGAGTCACAGGGACTCTCTGACCTGGCCCTGTGTGAGCCTAAACAATAGAATGTGAACCTCAGCTCATGACCCAATTACAGGAAACATGAGCAACATCAAGGGGGATTTTGTGAATGCAATCCTCCCTATTAAGGCCTTAGTGAATGCTCCCTTCCCCAGAACTCATTGTTTATTCTAAAAGGAAAACAACGCACCAGAAAGCACTTGGGATCCAGCATGTGAGAGTTTTGTCTGGGTTATTCATTTCTTTATTTAACCAAGAGTCCACATATGACAAGTCAGAGCATTGAAAGTGGAGCTTGGAAAGACTTGGGAAGTTTTGTTTTGGGACTCATGTAATAATTGGAGATTATTACCTACTTTATACTGTCATTTTCTTTGGGAGACTTGAAACTAACAGTACTGATGCAGGATACCATCAGAGAAATTAGCTTAAAGACCCCAGCCTTCTAGTTGTTCTACTCAGAGGCAGTTGCAGTACAGGTCAATTGTATGACAAAGTATCTTAGACATAGGAGCTTAAAAAACAGTTGACTCTCAATAAGTCATATACAGACCACTTGTTTGTATACAGATCACTTTCGTGTGTGTGTGTGTGTGTGTGTGTGTGTGTGTGTGTGTGTGTGTGTGTGTTGTCCCCCTGGCTGGTCTAGAATTCGTCATGTAGACCAGTATGTCTGTGAAGTCACAAGGATCCCCCTGCCTCACCATCTCAACTGGTAAGATTAAAGTCACATCAATTTTAAGGTAGGAATAATAAACTCACTTGCTAACTAGGCCTTGCTAGGCTGTCCCTGTGCAATGGTAGATGGTAAAGAAGTTCTTGAACCTCAGTGTATATGTTGCAGGGATGAGCACAGAATCTGGTTGGAGCTCACACAATCAATACAGAGCTAAGAAGGTGTGCCTCCATATATCAGTAGCATCTGTTATGTGCCCCATATGGAAAAAGGGGCGTGGCCAATGAATGGAACAGGTTTTTTGTTTGTTTGTTTGCTTGTTTTGTTTTGTTTTTAGCTTTTCCCAAACGGGGGGGGGAATCTAGAAATTATAGAAGTCAGGTCATACGGGTCTTAAACTGTTTTATATGAGCAGTAGGAACACACTCTTCCCAGATTGAGATGCTGTGATGGCCGGCTCAATCTTCTTCATCATTATAAATCTGTCAAAGCTTAAAGAGATCACACATCCTGTAAGGCTAGCCAAGCAGATGCATGAGACTAAGGTCTGCTCATCTGTCTAAGATTATCTGTGTTCCTCAAAGATCTTCAAATGAACAGTTTGACTTTAATCCCGTAAAGTCTCATAATTCTGCATTTGTTCATTAAGAGCAAGGCTACAGAATGTTTTATAATCGTTCACAATGTCTCTATCTTTTTTTTTTTTTTTGTATTTTTTTATTAACTTGAGTATTTCTTATGTACATTTGGCAAACATCCCTTCCCTCCCCCCTTCCTTATGGGTGTTCCCCTCCCCACCCCTCCCCATTGCCGCCTCCCCGACAGTCTAGTTCACTGGGGGTTCAGTCTTAGCAGGACCCAGGGCTTCTCCTTCCACTGGTGCTCTTACTAGGATATTCATTGCTACCTATGAGGTCAGAGTCCAGGGTCAGTCCATGTATATTCTTTAGGTAGTGGCTTAGTCCCTGGAAGCTCTGGTTGCTTGGCATTGTTGTACATATGGAGTCTCAAGCCCCTTCAAGCTCTTCCAGTTCATTCTCTGATTCCTTCAACGGGGGTCCCGTTCTCAGTTCAGTGGTTTGCTGCTGGCATTCGCCTCTGTATTTGCTGTATTCTGGCTGTGTCTCTCAGGTTCGATCTACATCCGGCTCCTGTCGGTCTGCACTTCTTTGCTTCATCCATCTTGTCTAATTGGGTGGCTCTATATGTATGGGCCACATGTGGGGCAGGCTCTGAATGGGTGTTCCTTCAGTCTCTGTTTTAATCTTTGCCTCTCTCTTCCCTGCCAAGGGTATTCTTGTTCCCCTTTTAAAGAAGGAGTGAAGCATTCACATTTTGATCATCCGTCTTGAGTTTCATTTGTTCTAGGCCACTAGGGTAATTCAAGCATTTGGGCTAATAGCCACTTATCAGTGAGTGCATACCATGTATGTCTTTCTGTGATTGGGTTAGCTCACTCAGAATGATATTTTCCAGTTCCAACCATTTGCCTACGAATTTCATAAAGTCGTTGTTTTTGATAGCTGAGTAATATTCCATTGTGTAGATGTACCACATTTTCTGTATCCATTCCTCTGTTGAAGGGCATCTGGGTTCTTTCCAGCTTCTGGCTATTATAAATAAGGCTGCAATGAACATAGTGGAGCACGTGTCTTTTTTATATGTTGGGGCATCTTTTGGGTATATGCCCAAGAGAGGTATAGCTGGATCCTCAGGCAGTTCAATGTCCAATTTTCTGAGGAACCTCCAGACTGATTTCCAGAATGGTTGTACCAGTCTGCAACCCCACCAACAATGGAGGAGTGTTCCTCTTTCTCCGCATCCTCGCCAGCATTTGCTGTCACCTGAGTTTTTGATCTTAGCCATTCTCACTGGTGTGAGGTGAAATCTCAGGGTTGTTTTGATTTGCATTTCCCTGATGACTAAAGATGTTGAACATTTCTTTAGGTGTTTCTCAGCCATTCGGCATTCCTCAGCTGTGAATTCTTTGTTTAGCTCTGAACCCCATTTTTTAATAGGGTTATTTGTCTCCCTGCGGTCTAACTTTTTGAGTTCTTTGTATATTTTGGATATAAGGCCTCTATCTGTTGTAGGATTGGTAAAGATCTTTTCCCAATCTGTTGGTTGCCGTTTTGTCCTGACCACAGTGTCCTTTGCCTTACAGAAGCTTTGTAGTTTTATGAGATCCCATTTGTCGATTCTTGATCTTAGAGCATAAGCCATTGGTGTTTTGTTCAGGAATTTTTTTCCAGTGCCCATGTGTTCAGATGCTTCCTAGTTTTTTCTTCTATTAGTTTGAGTGTGTCTGGTTTGATGTGGAGGTCCTTGATCCACTTGGACTTAAGCTTTGTACAGGGTGATAAGCATGGATCGATCTGCATTCTTCTACATGTTGACCTCCAGTTGAACCAGCACCATTTGCTGAAAATGCTATCTTTTTTTCCATTGGATGGATTTGGCTCCTTTGTCAAAAATCAAGTGACCATAGGTGTGTGGGTTCATTTCTGGGTCTTCAATTCTATTCCATTGGTC
Organism: Rattus rattus; assembly: GCF_011064425.1. Classification (NCBI taxonomy): domain Eukaryota; kingdom Metazoa; phylum Chordata; class Mammalia; order Rodentia; family Muridae; genus Rattus; species Rattus rattus. The sequence continues at coordinate 62,462,490 of NC_046168.1, forward strand.
TATCTGTCTGTCTCTGTACCAATACCATGCAGTTTTTTATCACAATTGCTCTGTAATACTGCTTGAGTTCAGGGATAGCGATTCCCCCAGAAGTCCTTTTATTGTTGAGCATAGTTTTAGCTATCCTGGGTTTTTTGTTATTCCAGATGAATTTGCAAATTGTTCTGTCTAACTCTTTGAAGTATTGGATTGGTATTTTGATGGGGATTGCATTGAATCTGTAGATCGCTTTTGGCAGAATGGCCATTTTACTATATTAATCCTGCCAATCCATGAGCATGGGAGATCTTTCCATCTTCTGAGGTCTTCTTCAATTTCTTTCTTCAGAGTCTTGAAGTTCTTGTTTACAAATCTTTTACTTGCTTGGTTAAAGTCACACCGAGGTACTTTATATTATTTGGGTCTATTATGAAGGTGTCGTTTCCCTAATTTCTTTCTCGGCTTGTTTTCTCTTTTGTGTAGAGGAAGGCTACTGATTTATTTGAGTTAATTTTATACCCAGCCACTTTGCTGAAGTTGTTTATCAGCTTTAGTAGTTCTCTGGTGGAACTTTTTGGGATCATAAATATACTATCATATCATCTGCAAATAGTGATATTTTGACTTCTTCTTTTCGATCTGTATCCCTTGACCTCCTTTTGTTGTCTGATTGCTCTGGCTAGAACTTCAAGAACTATATTGAATAAGTAGGGAGAGAGTGGGCAGCCTTGTCTAGTCCCTGATTTTAGTGGGATTGCTTCAAGTTTCTCTCCATTTAGTTTAATGTTAGCCACTGGTTTGCTGTATATGGCTTTTACTATGTTTAGGTATGGGCCTTGGATTCCTATTCTTTCCAGGACTTTTATCATGAAGGGGTGTTGAATTTTGTCAAATGCTTTCTCAGCATCTAATGAAATGATCATGTGGTTTTGTTCTTTCAGTTTGTTTATATAATGGATCACGTTGATGGTTTTCCGTATATTAAACCATCCCTGCATGCCTGGGATGAAGCCTACTTGATCATGGTGGATGATTGTTTTGATGTGCTCTTGGATTCGGTTTGCCAGAATTTTGTTGAGTATTTTTGCGTCGATGTTCATAAGGGAAATTGGTCTGAAGTTCTCTTTCTTTGTTGGGTCTTTGTGTGGTTTAGGTATAAGAGTAATTGTGGCTTCATAGAAGGAGTTAGGTAGTGCTCCATCTGTTTCAATTTTGTGGAATAGTTTGGATAATATTGGTATGAGGTCTTCTATGAAGGTCTGATAGAATTCTGCACTAAACCCGTCTGGACCTGGGCTCTTTTTGGTTGGGAGACCTTTAATGACTGCTTCTATTTCCTTAGGAGTTATGGGGTTGTTTAACTGGTTTATCTGTTCCTGATTTAACTTCGGTACCTGGTATCTGTCTAGGAAATTGTCCATTTCCTGCAGATTTTCAAGTTTTGTTGAGTATAGGCTTTTATAGTAAGATCTGATGATATTTTGAATTTCCTCTGAATCTGTAGTTATGTCTCCCTTTTCATTTCTGATTTTGTTAATTTGGACACACTCTCTGTGTCCTCTCGTTAATCTGGCTAAGGGTTTATCTATCTTGTTGATTTTCTCAAAGAACCAACTTTTGGTTCTGTTGATTCTTTCTATGGTCCTTTTTGTTTCTACTTGGTTAATTTCAGCTCTGATTTTGATTATTTCCTGCCTTCTACTCCTCCTGGGTGTATTTGCTTCTTTTTGTTCTAGAGCTTTTAAGTGTGCTGTCAAGCTCATGACATATGCTCTTGCCTGTTTCTTTCTGCAGGCACTCAGCGCTATGAGTTTTCCTCTTAGCACAGCTTTCATCGTGTCCCATAAGTTTGGGTATGTTGTACCTTCATTTCATTAAATTCTAAAAGTTTTTTTAATTTCTTTCTTTATTTCTTCCTTGACCAGGTTATCATTGAGTAGAGCATTGTTCAATTTCCACGTATATGTGGGCATTCTTCCCTTATTGTTATTGAAGACCAGCTTTTAGGCCGTGGTGGTCCGATACTTACGCATGGGATTATTTCTATCTTTCTGTACCTGTTGAGGCCCGTTTTTGACCAATTATATGGTCAATTTTGGAAAAGTACCATGAGGAGCTGAGAAGAAGGTATATCCTTTTGCATTAGGGTAGAACGTTCTATAAATATCCGTTAAGTCCATTTGGCTCATGACTTCTCTTAGTCTGTCTACGTCTCTGTTTAATTTCTGTTTCCATGATCTGTCCATTGATGAGAGTGGGGTGTTGAAGTCTCCTACTATTATTGTGTGAGGTGCAATGTGTGTTTTGAGCTTTAGTAAGGTTTCTTTTACGTATGTAGGTGCCCTTGTATTTGGGGCATAGATATTTAGGATTGAGAGTTCATCTTGGTGGATTTTTCCTTTGATAAATATAAAGTGTCCTTCCTTATCTTTTTTGATGACTTTTAGTTGAAAATTGACTTTATTTGATATTAGAATGGCTACTCAGCTTGCTTCTTCGACCATTTGCCTGGAAAGTTGTTTTCCAGCCTTTCCTCTGAGGTAGTGTCTGTCTTTGTCTCTGAGGTGTGTTTCCTGTAGGCAGCAGAATGCAGGGTCCTCGTTGTATCCAGTTTGTTAATCTATGTCTTTTTTTATTGGGGAGTTGAGGCCATTGATGTTGAGATATTAAGGAATAGTGATTATTGCTTCCTGTTATATTCATACGTGGATGTGTTATGTTTTGTGCTTTTCTTCTCTTTGTTTTGTTGCCAAAACGATTAGTTTCTTACCTCTTCTTGGGTATAGCTTGCCTCCTTATGTTGGGCTTTACCATTTATTATCCTTTGTAGTGCTGGATTTGTAGAAAGATATTGTGTAAATTTGGTTTTGTCATGGAATATCTTGGTTTCTCCATCTATGTTAATTGAGAGTTTTGCAGGATACAGTAGCCTGGGCTGGCATTTGTGTTCTCTTAGGGTCTGTATGACATCAGTCCAGGATCTTCTGGCCTTCATAGTTTCTGGCGAAAAGTCTGGTGTGATTCTGATAGGTCTGCCTTTATATGTTACTTGACCTTTTTCCCTTACTGCTTTTAATATTCTTTCCTTATTTTGTGCGTTTGGAGTTTTGACTATTATGTGACGGGAGGTGTTTCTTTTCTGGTCCAATCTATTTGGAGTTCTGTAGGCTTCTTGTATGCCTATGGGTATCTCTTTTTTTAGGTTAGGGAAGTTTTCTTCTATGATTTTGTTGAAGATATGTACTGGTCCTTTGAGCTGGGAGTCTTCACTCTCTTCTATACCTATTATCCTTAGGTTTGATCTTCTCATTGAGTCCTGGATTTCCTGTATGTTTTGGACCAGTAGCTTTTTCCGCTTTACATTATCTTTGACAGTTGAGTCAATGATTTCTATGGAATCTTCTGCTCCTGAGATTCTCTCTTCCATCTCTTGTATTCTGTTGGTAAAGCTTGTATCTACAGCTCCTTGTCTCTTCTTTTGGTTTTCTATATCCAGGGTTGTTTCCATGTGTTCTTTCTTGATTGCTTCTATTTCCATTTTTAATTCCTTCCACTGTTTGATTGTGTTTTCCTTTAATTCTTTCAGGGATTTTTGTGTCTCCTCTGTATGGGCTTCTACTTGTTTATTTATGTTTTCCTGGAATTCTTTCATGCATTTTTTTGCGATTCCTCTCTGTAGGCTTCTACTTGTTCTCTAAGGGAGTTCATCATGTCTTTCTTGAAGTTCTCAGCATCATGATCAAATATGATTTTGAATCTAGATCTTGCTTTTCTGGTGTGTTTGGATATTCCATGTTTGTTTTGATGGGAGGTGGGCTCGATGGTGCCATGTAGTCTTGGTTTCTGTTGCTTGGGTTCCTGCGCTTGCCTCTCGCCATCAAATTATCTCTAGTGTTACTTTGTTCTGCTATTTCTGACAGTGGCTAAACTGTCCTATAGGCCTGTGTGTCAGGAGTGCTGTAGACCTGTTTCCCTCTCTTTCAGTCAGTTATGGGGACAGAGTGTTCTGCTTTCGGGCGTGTAGTTTTTCCTTTCTACAGGTCTTCAGCTGTTCCTGTGGACCTGTGCCTTGAGTTCACCAGGCAGGTCACTTGCAGCAGAAAAGTTGGTCTTACCTGTGGCCCCGAGGCTCAAGTTCGCTCGCGGGGTTCTGCCCACGGGCTCTCCGCGGTGGCAGCGACCAGGAAGATCTGCGCAGCCTCTTCCGGGAGCCTCCGTGCACCAGGGTTCCAGATGGCCTCCGGTGTTTTCCTCTGGAATCAGTAATGTGTGCAGAGAGCAGTCTCTTCTGGTTTCGCAGGCGTGTCTGCCTCTCTGAAGGTTTAGCTCTCCCTCCCACGGGATTTGGGTGCAGAGAACTGTTTACCTGGTCTGTTTCCTTCAGGTTCCGGCGGTGTCTCAGGCAGGGCTCCTGCTGCTCCTGGGCCCTCCCCCACAGGAACCCAGAGGCCTTGTACAGTTTCCTCTTGGGTCAGGGATGTGGGCAGGGGTGGGCAGTGTTGGTGGTCTCTTCCGCTCTGCAGCCTCAGGAGTGCCCACCCGACCAGGCAGTAAGGTATCTCTCCCACGGGTTCTGGGAGCAGAGAGCTGCTGCGGGGCGGGATCCGCGGGTGTGGGACTTCCGGTAAACACAGGACGTGCCCGGTCCTAGAGGAATTCTGCCTCTGTTGTCCCGATTCCACCCAGCAAGTCACTTGCAGCAGATAAGTTAGTCTTACCTGTGGCCCCGAGGCTCGAGTTCGCTCGCGAGGTTCTGCCCACGGGCTCTCCGCGGTGGCAGCGACCGGGAAGATCTGCGCCGCCTCTTCCGGGAGCCTCTGTGCACCCGTCTCTATCTTTTTAGACCATTCATGAAACTTACACTCTTGCAAATACATTGGCATCACAGAAGTCACAAGTATGAATGTTGTTGTGTCTAATGAGTTCTCTGGGCTCTAAAGCACATAGATCGTCAACAGATACCCAGTTTGTACTCCATGGAGTGGGTGTTGATTGTTTAAGTGGACTGCAAGAATTCCAGGTTAGTGGATTGTTCTGTTTTCACAAGCTGGAGGCTCGGATAATTCAGGCAGGAAGAATGCATTCGTTCCATCTGGGATTTGTCCAAAGCATGTGGTTAAACAAATCTATTAATAAATTGTGACTTCAGTAAGTGCAGGTACACACCGGCATCATGCGTGCTGAAGTGATATTTCGTTAATAGACTGTCCTGGCAGGTTGGAGTGTTCTTTTAAGCTTTTCAGCAGCAACAAGCTGCTTTCCAGTCAAGAATCTTAAAATAACTATGTCATTACATAAACATCCTACAATCTCCCGGCTGCCAATCGATAGTCTATTTTTTTGGGAAGAAAAATGAACTAAGATGAATTCGAATGCTAATGTTCTTTAAGACTGTGGACATCCCAAATAAATGTACTGAAAGACTCATGTTCCAGGTATTTCTGACTTTGCCAGGTTATTTTATTGTAAAAGTACAAATTTTATAAGCCCGGTACCAGAGTCAATATACAAATAACATCCAATAACAATATTGCCATGGAGATAAGAACAGAAACCATTGTAGGTATCTCAGCACAGCCAGTTGAACCATGGGGACCCAGAGATGATCCCCATAGCTAAAGGAATAGCAAATATGGCCTGCTTAACAATACAAATAGCACTTGAGAATTCATGTGTGTTAGAACTAAAATTGGATGTAGTGAGAGCTCTACCCTTTACCGGTAGAACTCAGGCAGCAATGAGAAAGTCAGACAAATTCAATAGATCCCAGAGGGACAAATCAGACTCCTCAGTAAAAACTAGGAGGCACACCAAATAGAGGAGGAATAAAAAAAAAGGAGGAGGAAACCATCTCAGCAAGATTTGGAAGATTGTTCTGGAAGGCAGTTGGCAGTGAGAAGCACTAAAGAATACAGCGGAAGTCACCACTGACTTTTGATGACTGGTCTGACTGAATCACAAAGAACAAGCAAAGACAGGGCTGAGAAATGGAACGACGGACAGACTAAATGCAGAACCACTTGAGTAGTCCCTCAAAAGAGGAACACGATTGGTGGAAATAACTCAACAAATGTATTAAGGAGATAGTCGTCAAAGATGGCTTCCCAGTGAACCAAGCCTCATCAAAGTGATTTGGGGATGTCCTTTGGTGTGTTTCGTATTTCGGCCCATAGAACTTGGTAGGGATGTACCAATTTTTTTTTTAATTTGCAACATTCAGTTTTATCACCTGGAGTTCTTTCTCCAAGAAATCAGCTACCAAGTTGTGAAAACCCCATGTTCTTCAGAGAAGTCAAGATACTAACAGTTGAAACAGTGTTCACAGAAAATTCAGTGCCAAATTCCAGCCATGTGTCAGATATCCAGCCAAGTAAAGGTTTACTAAAGTCCATCATATGGAACAGAAGGACCACACAGCTGATCCCACCCAACTCAAAATTATAGAAGAAAAGATAATAGTTGCGTTAAGCCTCTTATACATGGGAATATTTGCTATCTGGCAACAAAAACATGGGGTCTTTAGAAGTTACATGTACACATAAGAAAAAACAGTAGTATTGATTATACAATGGACATTTGAAAATATAAATTTGACTATTTTAAATTTTGTTTAACTAAGACACGAATAGGTTTATAGAGTATATTTAAGAAGATTTCTCTCAAAGAAGTTGAAACCCATAATAGTGTATAACTAACAGGCAAATTAATTTATCTAAAGAGTCTCCTCTTTATTATATTACCCTGATTTTTGGTGTGAGGTGGAGTAGAAAGCTTAAATGTTTTGTGTGTGTGTGTGTGTGTGTGTGTGTGTGTGTGTGTGTATCTCAGATCCATATGGATTGTCACCAGCGTTAATACTGAACATGGAAATCTAGTATCATTCTTCTCAAAATAGTGTTGTTCCTTTGTTTGCCACTGCAACTAAATGTGATTTCTACAATTTAGGGTCTCAATCCTAAGCCAGCTCTCTATTTATAGTGGCTATGGGTTATATAAAATTACTTCTATGTTTGTTAGAGAGGAACATCTTCGGGAAACAGCATGGCTGCAGCCATCAGAACTTGGAAAGATGACTAGAGATTAAGTAATGCTGAGTTGCTCGTACTCTGTAATTCATCCAGGAAGGGAGACTTTACCATGTGAACAATGGGGAGCTAGAGAAGGTGGGAAGTCAGGGAGTGATTTGAAAAGTTTTCCTATGCTTGTGGATAGTGACTTAAGTAGATGCCTCTCTTGCTTCTGAAAGGATTAGGACTTTTATAGTAAAATTTTTTTAAAAAAAAAATCACAGAGAGGCAATTTCAGCTTTCGTATTCCCAAACAATGATGAAACTCACTGCCTTGGTTTTATAGGGAATAGTTTGCTCATCAGGTGACAGAGTGCTGTACAGCTGGCAAAATATATGAGTCCATAGTAAAGAAAAACTAATTACTGCAAAATTCCCATGCTGCTATCCCAACCATCAATGTGATGTGAGAACAATAACTCACAAGTTTTTGTTTACCATGATGTTGGGAAAAATAATTTTTTTGGACACTGAGTGAAGGCATGTCTCTCTCCTTCCTCACCTACCTACAGCACCTTCTGATTGGTTTAGTAAAGAGCTGATGGCCTATCATGAGGCAGAAAAGGACAGGGGTAATTCCAGGCAGAGATAGGAACTCTGGGAAAGAATCAGGCTGCTGGGATTTGCCATCCAGACACAGAGGAAGGGACAGGTACCAGGACTGAACGAAAGGAAACAGGCCAAAATAAATAAATAAATAAATAAATAAATAAATAAATAAATAAATAAATGTAATAGGCCACATGGCAGAATGTAGATTAGAATAGATGGGTTATTAAGGTATACAAGCTAGTTGGGAACAAGCTTAAGCTATGAAGCACAAGCTTTCATAAATAATAAAAAGTCACCGTGTTATTATTGGGAGCTGACAGAGTGATACAGTCTGGCGATAAAGTTATTTTACCAATTTACGGTTTCTCTGAGGTAATACTGAAATAAATCTGAGACAAATCAAGGGGTGTTAATATATCTATAGGGCAATCAATGTAAGGGTTTATCTACAAACAACAGATGGAGAAAGACTAGATGGAAAAAGTAGAAGGAAGTTGTGTTGCACAACCAGGCACCCTATAGAATGTGCACTGGGGCCAGGAACCAAGAAGAACTCAAAGACCTCCTTGGAAGAGTAGGCATCAACAGCAACAATTACCCAGCCTCTGAATGAGGACCCAGACCCAGTATCATCATCGTTAATATATCCTTTCCTAAAGAGCAATCTACCACATCCTTTCAGGACATCTTATCAAAAATGATCAGAATCCAGAGTCTGATAACAGGAACATATAACCTTGCCTACCATGTAAGAGAGAAGGAACATGGGGTATAGTTAGCATGGTATCAGTTAAATTCCAGAGCACAACTATCATTCCTACTTGAACAGAGGACCCTAAGGCTCCATAGGCTTTCTGGTCTTGATATAGGACAGAGAAGAGACACAAAGATTGCCATGACAACAGAGATGGCCTCTACATCTTAGAAGATCTTTAGAAAGCCTTGGTCATGAAGGAGCAATATTTACCTGATACTCAGCTCTACCAACCTGACTGCATGTAACCCTGGGAAGCAAATTACCTCTACTGTCATCTAAAGCTGGAATGGTCATTCTGTAGAAGCCGGTAGAAGGCAAACCCTAGGTTCTATCACACTGGACTTTGGAGGATGGAGTGGGAGCTTTCTGTAGTCAAATGGAAAATAAAAGATTAAGGGGGAGATCAAAGGTGTTTGGGGAAGAGGAGATCAAACTATCTAATTATTGCACAGTCTGATACCATAAACAGACTTCAACATAGACCCAATACAGAGAAAAACAAAATCCATCTCTATTTAATCCCTCCCCTCTAGGAGAAGAACAGAGGACTTTCTACTCACACCATCTGCATCTTAATCAACTGTCTAGGTCTTAAGCTTTGGTTCATTGGGTTTTCAAATTGCTGACCACTAACCAGGGCTTTTTCTGCATGGGAAGTTACTTGGACTGAGTCTCTGATTTATAGCTCTGGCCAAAGATCTCCAGAAAGATGGGGTATTGATGGTCAAGAAAGGACATTGGCCTTTAAAGATAAATTATTCCTTTGTGTATTTCTGAGAGCTAAGTCTGTACATAACTGAATGTAATTGTGAGACCATTGGAGGCAAAAAGGCTAGAGGAAGGGCAATTCAAGAGTAAATATTTTTGATGGACAAGCAACACCTGGAAAATGGTCAGAGGGCACAATCTTGGTGAGGCCAGCTGAGCACAGGTCACCCTAACACAAAGTGAAAGAAAAGAGCTAGAAGACTAAGGTGCCATCTTGGCTGGCAATGGTCGCAATGCCATGTTTTAAAATACGAAATGACTCTACAAGGAAGAAATAATTTTAGATTCTACAGACAAAAGGAAGACTGCCTTAGAGAGAAGAATGAATGGAGACTGAACCACAAATTCAAAAGCAAGGACACGATGGGGAAGTGAGAGGCACACCATTCAGAAAACTCAACTCTACTATTCGGTTTCTTTTCTAGTGGCAGCAGTTAGCATTTTCAGACACATTCTGAGACCCAAAAGACCCTTTATTTAGGAACTAAATGGAGTCCCAACTTTGTTCTATACTCCAATCAAAAGAAGGAGGGCATCGACACTTAATAACCACCCTCAACACACCTCTACGTCGAACTCAGTAGACATTTTTCTACTGCTGCATTTTTCTTGTTTTATTTTGAGCCAGAAAGAGCAGCTGATCACCATTCTCTCTAGAATATTCTTCTGTCGAACTCAAAGTTAATTAACATCTACTGAACCTTTCTTGGACACATGGCACAGTGCCAAATTCCTAAAAATAAAAACGGGAGTGGATATGTAGGCTGGTGCATAAAGCGAGAGGATAAAAAGCAAGTAAGGTTTATCGGGTCAAAGCCGAGTTTAACATTTTTCTTTCACATGGTTACAAGAGTCCACTTCACCAATAAACAAACCCACTGGTAGCAGGAAGCATTTGCATTGCTAAATATGTAGTGTGTGAGGGCTCCTTCTAATCACCTCCCTTCAAATAATCAAAGACTATGAATGCAATGTTTAAGAGTCTTTTCATGCTAATACCTATGAGGTTCGAGCAGACCCTCAGAGGCAGTCATTCTGGGAAGTCTCAATCTGCAACTGGTCCGTTATTCCTTATCACACACATACTTTGCATTCCTTTTGCTTGGGACAGTACTTCTCAACCTAAGGCTGCCCATGAACATAATGGATATTCAAAGGGTATGAGCACTTGGGATGCTGAACACAGCCTCTCTTTAGTAGACTCAACTACTGTCTTTGTTAATTTCTTAGGTGTTATAAGGTGCAACCCAAGAAGAATATATCTGTAGGCCTGCTCTGGAAGTTTGATGTGAAGTGTCCTCCATCGCTCATGTGTTTGAACACTGGGTACTCAGATGTTCTCAGTTGTTTTTGACAGTTGCTGGAGAAAATGGGTCACTGATGCAGGGTCTTGAGGGTTTAGAGCCTGACCCTACTTCCTACTTCTTTGTTTTGTGAGTGCTGATGCCGTATGATGAGCCAGTCCCCGCTCCTGCCACCATGCCTCCCCTGCCTGTTGCCATGCCTTCCCCATCATGATGAAGAGTTTTCTTATGAAACTATGAGTTTAGATAAACCATTACTCTCTTAAGTGGCCTTTGTCAGGATCTTGCTGTTTGTTTGTTTGTTATCACAGCAATAGGAAAAGAAACTAAGACACTATAAATCAAATCCTCAGAACTTTTTCAGACTCTACCTCCAACTACTCTTTGCAAAGTTAGAAGCTACAAAGGTAATGACCTGAGATTCCTGTGTCCCGTGCTTACTCGTGTTGTCACCAAGAATATATCTGTCCTTCTCCATCCTTTTGTACATGGTCTTTTCCTTCCAAATCTACCTGAAGCCAAGCAGCAACGTAAAACTATTCCTAAATTTGTATGCTCCAATGTTTGGGATATCTAATGTCAGTATTTGGTTTGCTATGACCTGTGAAGAGAATTCACTAGTTAAAGTTAAGTTCAAAGAGATACTCATGAGAAGGACAGATCCATATCAGTTCTTCACTACCTAAGTTTGGATTTTTTAGGCATATTGAATACAACTTAGAAACAGCCAGCACATGGTTAGTTACAAAATTTAAGTTTCCGTCTCATAGTTTTGAGCTGAATTATCTGTGTGAACATTCCCCTGGGACATCATGAATTTCATGCATAACTCAGACTATCACTCACTGGTCTGTGGAGCTGACACAGTATCACTGCAGTTGGGACAGAATTAGGGAAAGCTCCAGTTAAAGAATCAGTTTTCTGAAATGCTCAGCAAATACCCATATCAAAGGAAGTTTTCTTTACTTTTGACCTTAGATTTTGGGGGTTTGTTTCTTTGTTTTTCCACATTAAAGAAAGAAGGGCAAAGCTGTGAGTACAATAGCCATGGCTGGGAAATTTCTGTCAGAATCTTCTTCCCAGTGTTCAGATACAGGCAATCTGCTCTTTGGGTGGAGATTGTTCTGGAAAGAATAGCTCTGGCTGTCGTCTGCTGATTCCACCACCCCCCCAACCCTGAAAGTAGTGCGCAAAGAGGTAAGTCCATTTTCTAACGTGCATTTGACGCTCTGGAAAAAAAATCAAGCTTTCATAGGTAAAAGTCAAGCCCAGGTCAGGAGGCAGTTTAAGCCTGTCTTGCCCTGCTGGCACCCAGGCTCTATACAGTTATCCTGGATGAACAAAGGAAGTGTCAGCTGGTGGGGCAGAATTCTTGTCAGAAGTCCACTCAGATGGGGGTGTGAGGGGTCCGCTATCTGTTTCTGTGTCTTATTCAGATATCAGGCTTATAAATATCACACTTACCTCTAAGGCAGGGATCAGCAACAAGATATAGAAGAAAATTTCCAACGAAAATTCCTTTCTGAAGATACTTTCCTGCCATTGAAGTGGATGATTATGAACCAGATTACACCGAGAATGTCTTTGGCCTTGTGGAAGAAAAACAACAAAAAAATCACATTTAAGATTTCCCCTTCAGGAAGATCTGGTTGTCCCTATGGCATCATTGTTTCTAAGGTCTTGGGCTATGCTCCGTGGCAGCTGCTGAGTTTTTTGGTTCTCCTTTTCGGTTCTCCTGGTGATTGAAGGAACTTGCTTTGGGAAAAGTGAGAAGAGAACAAGGAGAGACATGAATGTATCAAGACTAGCAATCTGAAAGCCTAAATGTCCACCAACCAAACTGCTCTGTATGAAGGCAAGTGAATATTACTAGAAAAAAAAAACCATCCAGAATGAAGTAACCCAGACCTAGAAAGATAAGGTATACATTCACTTATAATAGAATGGTAGCTGTTAATTAAATGATAACCAGCTACAATCCATAGATCCAGAGAGGTTAGGAAAGAGGAAGGGATCTAGTGGTGGGGCGTGACAATGGGATTCTCCTTGGGAAGTGGAAATAGAATAGATTTTATGAGTAGACTGGGGGCAGGTAGGGATGGGATCTGTGGGTGGGGATCAGGAGGGGAAAGATGGGATGAATGGAGAGAATGCAGGGAGAGACAGCTGGAATTGGGGAAGTCTCAGGTGTGTGTGAACTTTCTGGAATCTTTGAAGGTAATCCTAATGAGGACTCCTAGTATTGGAGGGTACGCCTTTGCATCCAATTGAGTTGTTGTCCATGGGGTCCCATGTAGATTCCAAATAACTGAGGCTGCTGCTAAGACAACAGGTTGTTCTTTACAAACTAGCAGTGGATTCCCATTGCAGAGGAAAATATTAACACAACTCGTTGAACATGGAGAAGTCAAACTGGTGCCTGCATGTAGCTCTCACCTCTATGTTCTAGTCTCCTTAGTGAGGGGAGATACTCTACAGGATACTGAAAGAGAGACATGGACACCAGCACAGCCACAAACACTTTGACTTACAATCTCTCCTGCCTACAAACTGTGTTAGGGTAACGGTGGCACAGAACTTGTGGGAGGAGCCAACCAATGACTGATTTGACCTATGGTCCACCCCATGAGAAGGACTGCACACTTGACACTACATGGGTAACCAAGAACCAGAGACTGGATAGCCCAGAGACCTAGGATACTGGTCAAAACAAAAACAAAACCAACCAAACAAAACAATACCAATGAAATTGTTCTTAAGGCTATTCTGCCGTGCTCATAGATTGGTGCCCTATCTAGTCATCGTTAGACAGGCTTCCTCTGGTAGCAGATGGGAACAGATGCAGAGAGCACAAGTAGACATGACGCAGAGAATTTAATTGAAAGTCTCCATCAAAGCCCTTCACTCAGATGAATCCTGCTGAAGAAAATGGAATGATTGGGAAAGCCAGGGGGAAATGAAGGGCATCAGATGAACAAGGTCATCTGAGTCAACTAAGCAAAGAGTATATGAGCTCACAGAGACCAAACAGCAAGCATGTGGTCTATACAGATCTGTGCAACATTCTCTGTGTATACATTATAGCTATTAGCTTATTATTTTTTTATGAGTCTCCTCACTATGAGAACAAGTGGGCCTCTGACTCTTGCCTGCTCTTGGAACTCCTTTCTTCCTGTTGGGTTGCCTTGTCTAAGTTTGATAGAATGGGTTTTGTTTTATATTATTATGTTTTATTTTATCATGCTTGGTTGTTATCTCTTCAAAGCTTCGTCTCTTTGAATGACAAAAAGAGATGAATCCAGAGGGGAGAGGATGTAGGAAGGAACTGGGAGGGGAGGGGAAGCTATAATCAGAACAAATTGTATGAGAGAAGAATCTATTTTCAATAAGAATAAAAAAGATGGCAAAAAAAGAACAAAAGGCAAGGCTTTGCGTCTCAGAAGAGACACTGTACTTTCAAAAACATTGAGGCTGAAAGATTAAGTAGGACTACTACATTTTACATTATGTTGTGACCGCATGCCCCCAAGGAGTAGATCGTACTTGTTTGAATAGCAATGTCTGTCCCCCAATGGAAAATTTATTTAAATACTTAGTCCCCTCTTGGTGGAACTGCTTAGGAAGGATTAAAAAGTACAGCCTTGTTAAAAGAGGTCACTAGAAATGTATGACTAGAGGTGATCTTTGCAGGTTTTAAAAGGTTCTTTCTCTCTCTCTCTCTCTCTCTCTCTCTCTCTCTCTCTCTCTCTCTCCTCTTCTCTTGATCCTACACATCTCTATCACATCAAGATGTGAATGCTCATTTGTTCAGCTGCTCCCACTGCCACATCTTGGCACCATCAACATGGAACTTAACACTCTAAAACCATAAGCCAAATGAAACACTTTCATTTAGATCTGGCTTGGAGATTGAATGCAGGTAGTCAGCCTTGGCACTGAGTATCTTTACCTGCTGAGTTATCTCAGACCTCTTTATCAGTCTCATAAGTGTTAGAATTGCAGGGACCACTAGGCCTGCGCCATTATGGCCCAGATAAAACAAAGTTTTTAATTATGGTGTAGCAGTCAGTTTTACCAAGTAATTCTTCTACAAAGAATTACTTTTAGTTTTATTCCAAGGACTTGGTTTCTTGTATTGAATAACATTATCTGTCATATATATATATATATATATATATATATATATATATATATATATATATATATAATCAATGTATCAACAGACTGAAGAGTCTATCACCAGTTCAAGAAATTACTTTACCTCTCATATATTTCACTTAGAAAAAGCAGTAGCTACCAACTGATCTCATTTAAAAAAATTAACTACACACAAATTTTCTTTAACCTTATGAAAAAAACCCACCATGATTCTGGAGTTAACATAATAGAGAGATCTGTATATAAATATTAAATTTCCAAGAAGTCCATTTTTAATAAATGTTGAGAATCCCCCAAAGTGAGAAAAATCTGTGTTGGGAATTCCCATCTGAACTGACAGCCTCATTTTCATTTCCACAAATGTGCCTCACATAAATTCCAACATGAGAAATGAGCAGAGACACTGCCAGCCCCATCTCTGGGTTCCTATTGTTTCTTGGGTGAATTCAGGGAGTCGAGAGCATTGCACTTCTTTTTGCGTGCAGCATGCTGCTATAGACTAATTTCCCTCTGCTCTTGGAAAGAGAGAAAGCTCAAATGAGAAATTCATCAGATGCCTGTCAGAATGAAAAGGACCCACCATGCTGTCTGCAAAAGAAGATGCTACACGGTCTACCATTGTGGTTTGCTACAAATCGCAGGAAGCCTCTGTGACGATATGAAACAATGAAGACTAAGAAATACCTATCAGTTGCCTACCCATCCATATCCCATAAATACATAATTAACTTTCTGAACATGGATATTTTTGGCATTTAAAAATGCATATTAATTACTTGATATTCTGCCCATTCTGGGCTGTTTATGTAAATATTGAGTTGAGAGACTTCTTAAAATGCACAGAGTATGCTTAGTTATCTACAATAGTAATTGCCTAAATACATAATTAAGGTATTTTTTAAAACAGGTATTATAGACTCCATAATCTTTAATGACCTTTTGCATCATTCTAACCTAAGGTGTCAAGACTTAATTAGAATTTGAAATTTACAGATCATTGACCAAGGCATCCTAATTGGCTTGAAGATATACACCACTGCCGATCATCAGTGAACTACTTGCTTAAAACAACTGCTCAAAATGCTACATTAAAACTGTACTGATTCATTGACTTAGAATAGTTCTCACAGAGAATGAAGCTGTATTAATCAGGGTTCTCTAGAGGAACAGAACTATGAATAAAAATATACATATATATACACATTACATATATATATGTCGATGAAAATATATCTTACATATATATGAATGAAAAAATATATACTTATATAAATAGATTCGTATTTTTATGTTTATATAAATATATATGTATGAAGATTTTTTATCCATATTATATATATATAGAGAGAGAGACAGACAGAAAGAAAGAAAGAAAGAAAGAAAGAAAGAAAGAAAGAAAGAGAGAGAGAGAGAGACAGAGACAGAGACAGAGACAGAGACAGAGACAGAGAGAAATGGAATGGGAGAAAGGAGAGGGATTTATTAGAATGACTTGCGGGTTGACGTCAAGGTTGTCCTACAATGGTTATCTACTGTCAGGATGCCCAAGAATCCAGTAGTTGTTCAGTCCAAAGAGTGAGTGTCTCAGCTTGTCTTCATTGTATTTCAGAAGGCCAACAAAGTAGATGCTAATGCTAGTGAAGGAAAGGACTTGCCAGGGAGAATGAGAACAAGGAGAATAAGTTTCTTTCTTCCATATGCTTTATACAGGCCATCAACCAAAGTTGTTATCCAGATTAAAGATGGACCTCCCACCTCAAACGATCTAGATTAAAGATGTAATTACTCAATTAAGAAAAAGATCCCTCACAGCTGTGCCTGGCCACATAGGTTTTAGTTCCAGATGCAGTCAAGGTGACAACCAAGACTAGACATCCATAACCATTTTGAATCTTGAAAGGAGGTACTTGAATTTATCTATAGCTGATGTGGAGTTATGCCCTTTTATACGAACTACTGTTGTCTAGTTAGTGTTGTCTAGTTAGCTATGTTAAATCTCCATTTTGTAACCTCCCCTCCCCTCCACCTCACCTCAAGATGGCACTGATTCAGACAAGAAACATCACTGGGAACCAAAAATATTGGATCAAATGTGTAAGGAGCAAAGGCCAGGGATCATCTACACAACACTCAAGCTCACAAAAATCAAAGATATAAAGAAGATATAACAAAATACGAATGTGATATCTGAGTGATTAATATGTGAATTCATTAAATGACGCCTTACATGTTCGTAAGTATAGCTATATATGTATATCTCCCTGTCTTCTCACTGATCTACATATCAAGTGGGACAGAGCATTCTTTATTTTAAGGATTTATTTATTTATACGAGTGATCTGTCTTCATGAATACCAGAAGATTCCATTACAGATGTTATATGCCACCATGTGGCTGCTGGGACTTGAACTCGGGACCTCTGGAAGAGCAGTCAAATGCTCCTAACTGTTGAGTATCTCTCTAGCCCCATCCTTGCCAACATGTTTATATATTTCTTATATTGTCAGTAATTTCTGCATAGCTATGTCTGTATGTCTAGGAAGTTAATTTCCTAAAAGCTTGCATAAGTAGCAGAGAATGTTACCACTTATTGAATATTTGTTTTTTTTAATATTAATTCTGTTGGTTTTGTGTGAGATGTATGTGTGTGAGCAGTGTATGCATATGTGTCTCTGTGTGTGCATGGGTGCATGCACCTGTGCACACATATGCCAGAGGGCATCATGGAGTGTTGTTCCTCAGGAAGTAAAACCTTTTTTCAGAGCTACAGAGTGGCTAGCCCATGAGCCCCAGGAAGTTGCTTGTCTCCATCTTCCAGACATTGAGATTACGAGCATGTCCCACCATACCTGGTCTTTTACTTTGTGTTCTTTTGGTCATTCTCAGATCTTCATGCTTGCAAGGTAAGCACTTCACTGACTGGGTCAACCCACCAGCTTGGATCTCTTGTGTATTGTTGTTAGAAATACATCTCAGGGTCACAAAGGAAGGGGTCATCACTCCAACTGAAGTTTCAGGACAAGGCGAAATATACGCTTGACAGGAGTGTGTGCTCAGAAGAGCAAATGCACTGGGGCAGGAAGAGCATTTGGTTTTTATTCTAATTCAGTCAATGACTGTGTCTTTCTCCATTGCCTGGGGTGAAACCTTTAGTAAATTCTGTTTTCTAGGCTGCAAAGAATTGGCACATGGGGAACGAAGGCAGAAAGGGGCAAGGTCTCTGTTTTAGACTGTCACATTTCTAGAATGCAGCAGAGCAGTGGGCCTTCCTGTGAACAAAGGTATTATTGGCTGAGGAGATTAAAACATTTGCATAAAAATCCTTACAAGGTAAGGGAGAGGAAAAAAGATTTGAAGTCATTGTCCTAAACACAAGTTAATAGTATGTAAAAGACTCATATTTCATATCTTTTACATTATTGACACAGAACTGATTTATACTATCTGCAAATTCCATAGATGAATTGCGTTTTGTATGTCTAACATTCAGTTTAATTGTTATATATAAATGTTTTGTATACCTACTATAAGGACAATATGAGGCCCCCCTGGGAGGGGCAAATGGCTAAGTAAATACAAATCTGTACCCAGATGGTTTGCTAGCAAACAGAAATTTTAATCAAATTATTACATGGAAACACAATAACAATAGGTCAAGAAAACAAACATATACTGATTTGCTAGGATGCAGGAGAGTGTGTTTGCGTGAGGGGACCCCTGTGCTGAGAGATAAAAAGGGACTGAGCATTTACTAGAAGAACGAAGTGGCAAAAGTAGATAAGGGTATGGCCAGCTCTGGAAAGAAAGGCACTATGGGTAAGGCATAGACAGACAGAGAGAGAGAGAGAGAGAGAGAGAGAGAGAGAGAGAGAGAGAGAGAGACCCAGTCACCTAGTATCATATGCTGGTTGTTAAGTCCAAAGCCCCACTATTACCATAGCAATGCCAGTGGCATTGTCCTAAATAAAAGGACTTTGTGTTAGGGTTTAAATCTCGGCCCGTGCCGGATAGATCATACCCAGACAACATGGTTCCATGTGGAGAGGTTTAATGTGGTGAAGAGGTTTAATGTGAGAAGAGTAGAAGAGGAGAGGAAAGACCAGCCATGGGCACTTGGGGGGAAAGGAAAGGGACAGGGAGAGAAGAGACAGAGGGGATGAGCAGAGAAGAACAAAGCAAAAAGAGAGGGTAAGAGTGAGATAAGGGGGCAAGCATCCCCTTGTATAGTCAGGCACAGCTGGATGTTGCTAGGCAACTGTGGGGCCAAGCATACCTGGCTGTTGCCAGGTAGCTGTGGGAGTGGAGCTTAGAATACCAACACTTTGTCTGGGTAAATGGAAGAATTGTTATTGGGTAAACAAGCCTATAGGTGGGCTTATGTTTACCCAGAACCTCCCTTAATCCTTAATGTTTCCCAAAGGTCAACTACCATGGGCAAGAGGACCTAGTTCCTGATCCATCCCAACAGCCTGTATCAGCTCAAAGCCTCCCACTTTATTGATTCACATAAAATCTGCATGCCTTTCCATTTGTTCTTTTCTTTGCTCCCCTCCACCAAAAGGTAACAGCTTGATCCTCCATAAACCTTTCTTTCTACCCATAGGTTCAGTGGTTCAGGTTTTGTGTGTCAACTTGACATAAGCTGGAGTTATGACAGAGAAAGGAGCCTCCCTTGAGGAAATGCCTCCATGAGACCCAGCTGTAAGGCATTTTCTCAATTAGTGATCAAGGGGGGAGGGCCCAACCTATTGTGGGTGGTGCCATCCCCGGGCTGGTGGTCCTGGGTTCTATAAGAGAGCAAGCTGAGCAAGCCAGGGGAAGCAAGCCAGTAAGTAACATCCCTCCATGACCTCTGTATCAGCCCCTGACTCCAAGTTCCTGCCCTGTGTGAGTTTCTGTCCTGACTTCCTTAGGTGATGAACAGCAATGTGGAAGTGTAAGCTGAATAAACCCTTTCCTCCCCAGCTGGCTTCTTGGTCACGGTGTTTGTGCAGGAATAGAAAGCCTGACTAAAACAGTGGTTGTACTGTGTCCCTGATTATACTACTCTCCATCTGCCTGGTATTAGTTTTAAGTATGAACAATGAGACACACTATGCTATGATGTGAAAGGCTCAACATTTTAAAAGGTTTCTCAGCAAAGCATATGCTACTGGAGTCACTTCACGGTTGCCAAATGATAGGAAAATGGGGTCCTGTCTTAAAATTCTTACACTCACTAATCAATGCACTTGAGGACAGACTGAAACAGAACCATCAGATCTAATTAGAGGGATAATTTTTCCGCCTATCCCATCAGCATGCGTAAAGGTTAGTCTGCCTTCCAAAGGATGAGTCTGCCTCCCTGAGGGGTAGCCTCTTAGGCCATGGGACTGTGCAGCTGCAATGTGAGGTCTCCGCCCAAGCCAGAGATTTTTATCCTCTTGACTAGAAGGAAGTAGTTTTCCCTTAATGGTATTTTATTGCTGATGTCTCAATACACTAAATGAATTACAGAGTGGAGGCTGAGAGGGCAGTTAGGAAGTAATTGTGAAAAAAATAAATAAATAAAGGGAGACAGAGCAAAGGCTTGAAGTAGGGTGGAAGCCATGGAAGGGAAGCTAAGCAAATAGGCTTAAAGCTCTGTGATTAATCGGATCCCAGTGGACCATGAGGGAGGCACCACGTACTGCCTCTGGGGCTCGACCGAGTAGAGCACGCTGAAGGAATGATGGGCTCGTTTAAAGTGAATACTTATTATTTAGCCATGTGACCTAGTCAAATGGTATATTATCTAATGTTAGATATTCAAACTGCGGATAGAAAACAAACAAAATTATTTTTATCAAAATGGAGTTTTGTATTTCCAAATGAGCGTTTCAATTTGAATGACCTATTAGTTGCTTTCGTTGTCCCTGTAAACAGCCTACGGGGGAAGAGATGTTTGTTTGAGTTCGTGGTTTTGGAAGGTTCAGTCCGTGATTGGTTGTTCCTATGTGATTGATCATAGCTGTGACTGTAGGTGTTAAGGACAGCTGTCTACTTCTTAGTAGACTGAAGACAATATAGATAGAGACCAGGGAGACCACACCTCCAACGATCCATGTCTTACTTCATATGTTTTCTTGAACCCCTCAAAATACCTGAACACTTGAAAGTGTTCAAATCATAAGCTTACTAAGAGCTTTTTACATTCAAACTCTACCATTCCTTCCCCTGGCTGCCACAGGTTTCTGGCATGTTGCTCTGATTCAAAATGCACTAACTCTATCTCAGAGAGTCCTCAAGGTATGTGTCAGTCCCAACATTAGGTGGACGTATAAATTCAAAGTCTTCTTTTAGAGTCAAGGCAAACACGTAGTTATGAGACCCTGCAAAACTCACTCTCCTAATATATAATATCACTGATAAACTGCTTCCTTTCCATAAGGCAAGGGTGGGGGCACGGACAGAAGGGGCAGGAAGAAGGAAGACTAACGCCCAGCAATGCAAACACTGAGTTCTGTAGGCCTATGGCAGCATTTGGGGCATACAGTGTCACAGTATGAGTTCCCAAGGGTTTGATCATCCCTGCTTCTATGATTTTACCATTCACAGCCTACATGACTTGTTTCTGCGGCTGACGTCACCTGTCACTGGTAGCTTTTACTGCAGACACTCACATTTCTAGCATCTGCAGCATCCTAGAGCTTTCCCTGTGCCTCAGGTTTCACCCTCACAGCGATCTCCTCCTGGAGGGATGCCTGCAAGATCCATTGCTTGGTATTCCCGTCTTCTCTTTGAAATCTCAGTGGAAACCTCTATCGTCCCATACTATGGGCATTCTGACAGTCCGCTTAACCAGCAATGTGTCTGTGATGTCAAGATCTGCTCTCCACTTCAGAAACAGACCCACTTAGACCCTGATGGTCACAGCCTGTGAGTACCTGGGCAGCTAAGCAGCGCGAGAGGATTCATGAGAGAACATTTTCCTAGGCTGATTTTTGTCAGCAATGCTATTTTACCAAGTGAAAGTCATTTAGATGGGTGACTCGTTCATATACTCAAGTCTTTAATGAAGAGGGCGGAGAAAATTCCTTACTAATGTCCTTGGGCGGGCTAGCTCTCCTATTGTTCCAATACAAAGAACTTAATTTTTTTTCTAATGATAATACTTTTTTTTTTAAATGGCCTTCTTTAGCCTTCCTCTACTTATATTTTAAGCATAACTAGATTTTTCTCCCATTCTTTTTGTTGCATATTATCACTATGAACCTGGATCAAAGCTACTAACAATAACCATGGCATGGGTTGAATACTACGTTATTTTGAAATTTCTTCTGCCAAATTAATCGGTCCAAGTCTTTGAAGCCTGTCTCCCTCAAAATCTTGGGACATTTACAAAGTCTAGATTTCTATGCCAGAATATAACATGGATGGCTTCTTGTCCAATACCTTATAGTCTTTACGCTCGCCTTATACCTTAGCAGCCAGGCCTTCCCTCTTTACATGCAGGTAGCCATTCCGTTCTTCTGAATTGTCGCCAGAATCAACCACAGGAAGTTCTGGTTGCTGAATTTTCGGGCTTCTATGGATTGCATCTTCAAACTTTTAAAAATCCCTCCCACAAACTAAATCTAAAAGCTGTTAGACTCTGGACCCTTTGCTGTTGGAACAGCTCAGTTCCCGGCACTAATATTCTGGATTTGTTTTGATTTTGTCACATGACAAGTTATCTGACGGTGACTTAACTTATGGAAACAAATATTTTGTCTTAAGGTTTCAGAGGGGTCACCACCTTAGCGATCACATGGCATAGCAGATCGATTACTTCACAGTAGACAGGAAGCAGAGAGCAAAAAGAGAAGACAGGAAGGGGCCAATGGCCAAAGGGAAGATACATCTAAGGACTTATAGCCAGGGGCCTCTAGACTTTCCAATGTTTCTAGAATCCAAATAGCACCACCAGCTGGGGACCAGCCTGTGGGGGACATTTTACATTCAAATGATAACCAACAGTTACACTGAGAAATGATTCCCTATGCCAGCAATAGCATCATTCCTCCATTACTCAAAAACATATGAGATTCTTCCCTAGGGGAAAACCTATTACTATGCTGCTAAATGGACATGGTATTAAACTAACTTCTGATGACTTACAATTTTACCCATAGACCAGTGCATCTCTTAACCCTCATCTGAGAACCTTCGATGTATAGTAGGCAATGATTGACATAGAGGCTCACAACTGGCCAAAGTACAGAGAATAGGAGAATATATATATATATATATATATATATATATATATATATATGTGTGTGTGTGTCTGTGTCTGTGTGTGTGTGTCTGTGTGTGAGCACGCACTTGGTTTATACAGTATATATAATGTATATACTTGGCTTATATAATGAATATTTTTGTTTAATATGTATATATATACATATGTATGCATATGTATTTATATATCACACCTACCCAGGCTCAGGGGTCATTGTGGAAAAGGGGGCTGGAAGAATGTAAGAGTTAGAGAGATAGATGACTATGTTTGGATCCAGCAGGACAGCTAAAATATGAACTTGCAGCAATTGTGACAACATTCACAGTCCCTATAAAAGCCCGGGACAGATCAAATTCCATTATGGAAAGAGAGAGTGAGCACACAATCATGCCCCTAGCCATTGGTTGAAGGGACTGGCAAATGTTAGCTTCCTGGAGATAGGTAGAAAGTTTTCTTTAAGAGTATAACCTCTGTAGTCAACCACTCACCTTGGAGGGCCACATATACATTCAGGGATATCTGGGCAGCACCAATTGTCTTAAAGGATGGGTTTTTTGTTTTTGTTTCTTTTTAAAGAACACAAAGTTGGGTGGGTCAGGAAGGGAAAGTGGATCTGGGATGAGTTGTGGGGAGGATGAATATGATCAAAGTACCATGCACGAAGCTCAAAACTCTTAACAAACTTATAAAAAAAAATTAAACCATCTCTGAGAGCCAGTTTGCTATTCCTCTGTCAGCATTAGATTTCAACGCACCTCCTGCATCCTCTGGAGTCCCAGATTTCTGTATAAATGAGCTCATGATAGGCATCCATTGCTTTCTGTTTTGTCTTATTTTGTCCTGTTTTACTTTGTCGTATCTCAGGATCCCAAGAATCTTTTTCACCCTCAAGGTAGGGTATAATACATAGCAATTTGTCAACATGTTATCGGTGATTTACTAATTGTGCATGTAAGATTGAGTTTGTTACTTTATCAGTTTATCATAATCTTATTAAATATAGCCCAGCACCACCATCACCTAACTTGTTTCTTCTTAAATAGTCCCCTTACAACTTCTATCAGGTTCTAAAATAACAAAAAACCACACACACACACACACACACACACACACACACACACATACACACACACACACACACACACACACACACACACACACACACACACACACACCTTGATGAAAAGGAAGAGAAAATGAGCAGAGAAGGATTTTCAGAGGGAAGAAAATGAGAAGTTAAAAGAGTCACACATGATAAATAATTTCTTTCAGATGTGCCCTTATTAAGGTAGCTAGGACCACTACAGAGCTTCTCAAAATGATCCTGGAAAGGAAAAGTCCACTCAAATGTCCAAGGCCTGGTATGGTGAAGAAAATTAGTTGTATGCAAACAAACTAGTAACAATGATAAAGGTCACACCAAGCAGTCTAGCCCATTTAACATAATCACATGAGTTTAGCAGAAGCTTGTAGCTGACAGAATTCTCTAAACTTACTGTGGGCCATACATACAAGAAATATTTATTTAAAGTGCTGATTCTGAAACCCACTGAACCAGAAATTCTGTGGGTGCACTGATGTTTGGACAGCCAAGTAAAACATATCCAGGAATCCATGAAGCCCATGAAGCTGGGCTTCTGCTTCTCTCTCTCTTGATTTCTAAGGACTTTAAGAATGCCACTCCATTCCTCTGATGTCCGAATAATCTGTCAAAGACGGGATCAATCTGCTGTTTTCTGAAGGGCTTTCCTTCTCTAGGATTCTGTATGCCTCCAACTCTGCTGCTTTTTCTCTCCGAGGGGTCAAGCAGTTAAACGAAAGCAGACCTTGAGTGCACAAATGTTTTGATTGGCTCGATGGCTTGAGCTTAGATCTCGCATTTATCCTCATGGTTAAGATAACTATCTATCGCCTGGCTGGCTGGCTCTTTTTGCAGTCGCCTGTCATCAACCAGTGCCTCAAAACATTACGATTCCACAAGTGACGAAGGGTCGTGGACAGTTCTCAGACTGTATTTCAGGTTGGTAACCAAGGGTTAGTAGAAGGCAGGCAAGAATCACAATTAGTAGTTGATATCCTAATTAGATTGATGGTGTCAAAAAGCGGCTGCAGCTAAGAGCCTAATTCTAGAATTCAGATCCAACGTAGTTTTGCGTATTTTCCAAAAACAGAGTCAAAGAGGAGGAAACGAGGTTTTGATTAAAAAATAATGTTTATGTGTGAAACAATGTACTGTACTAGTGGGCTGAGATTCCGTCATGAGAATGTGACCACAATGATTCAATTCATACTTTATGCATGTCATTTAAAGTACAACTTAGACTGGGCTTGGTGACACCTCCCTTTAATCTCATAATTCAGGAGGCAGAATCGAGGGCATCTCTATCATTTCAAAGCCAGTCTGGTCTACATAGTGGAGTTAGGCTAGCCAAGGCTACATGGTAAGCCCCATCTCATAAATAAATAAATAAATAAACAAACAAACAAACAACACATAACTTAATTAAAACGCACCTTATATATTGGCAAACATTTGTCACTGAATGGATGTTCCATCACTTTGGGCACATATTCCATTTAAGTCATAGGCACCAAGCGGACATTCTTGTGGTAGTTCGAGTATGAATGCCCTCCACAGGTTCATATATGAAACCTTAGTCGCCAGGGAGTTGAACTCTTTGACAGGATTAGAAAGACTAGGAAGTGACCTTGTTGGAGAAATCATGTCACTAGGAGAGGGATTTGGAAGTTTTTTAAACCCATTCCAGGCCCAGTCAGTCTCTCTCTGCTGCCTACAGATGCAGAGCTCTCCTGGCTTTCCAGTACTACGTCTGCCTGTGCGCCACCACTCTCCTCCCTACCACGATGATCACGGGCCAAGCTTCCAAAACAGTTAGCAGTAAGCAAGCCCCCAAGGAAGTGCCTTCCTTTATAAGAGTTGCCATGGTCATGGTGTCTTTTCACAGCAATTGACCAGTGACTAAGACATCTCCTTGGGACTTCGAAGTTTGCGGTATGCAAGAATATGTGACTGCTAACTTTAACTGGTGAATTTCCAGACACCACTCTACTGAGAATGTAGGTAGAAAATTAGACTGATCAGGCAGGAGGCATTTGGAGGGGACAAGGCTTTGTTGCCAGCTCAGCCTCTGCCATGTCATGAGTCACAGAACTGGCAGGCTCAGATACACCCTCTACACTTGCCAGCTCTCCTGAGTTATGAGACCCAACCAATGCCTTCCCCTTTGAGGAGGAGTGCTTTGAGTGAAAAAAAATTTTTTTTGTGGGTAGAGAAAACATAAACAAATTTCCATCTATAATAAATTAATAAAATGTCTTCGTAACTTAAAAGAACTAGAGAGTCTATATTATCCATGGCTGGATTTTTCCTTCATGCAAGAAAATGGAGACTGAAAGGGAGTCAGTGGCTGCCAAGGCTCCCGGGACAAGCTGCTGGCAGCTGGCTCTCTGAGGAAGGCAACAGATGGCCTCCAGGAAGCATGGGGAGTCAGCCAAGGTTTCCCTGGAGAATATTGGATAGATGTCCCAGTTACTTTGGGTCTACAACACTTTTAGGTCCTAATCAAGTACAACCCTATCATAGGTTCTTATAACCCATAGTAGGAATGGGTTTTGCTACACAGAAGACATTTCACCTGTGGAGGAAGAAACCATTCTGTTCCCAAAGTTACCCTAGATAATGCCATTTAATCCACCCAGCTTGAGTTAGTTTCTGAAACAATTCCAATCAACCTCATAAGTGACTTTTGAAGAATAACAATTTATCTATAGGACCTTCTCATCTCAAGTTGGTTAATCTGGACATGCGTAATATTTGGTCCCTTGGTCAAATGTGACATGAGGTTATGTTGGGTAACCTTTTCTGGTAGCACTATTTCTGGGAGGAGTTCACAAATATCAGAAATAGATCTTGTTTCTACCACGATTAGTAGCCTGGATTTAACACTCAATCTTAGTTTTCTGATATCGTTAATGGACAGTCACTGGATATCTATTTCAATTGGGTAGTGGCCAGGCAAGGATATAGCAAAGGTCGACACACAGCTCATCTCAAAGCATGCAGCATGATCATAGCTCTGGTTTAAAGAGAATATCAAGTCCTAACTCTGTTCAATAGCATGTTTAAGCAGCTAAGTGAAGCGAGAGGATACATACTCAAGGATGCTTGAATCTGGCAGGAGAAAACAGGATTTCATTTAGATAGATTGCTTCCACCACCTTGGAATGGACAAAATGCCATTTTCCAAAGGCAAATGCCCCTTACTGTGAGAGTTTGACTCGGTACACTTGGTGATCTCTTCAAAGGAAGACACATCCAATCTG
Source organism: Rattus rattus (assembly GCF_011064425.1). Lineage (NCBI taxonomy): Eukaryota > Metazoa > Chordata > Mammalia > Rodentia > Muridae > Rattus > Rattus rattus. Next base: position 62,489,655 of record NC_046168.1, read on the forward strand.
CTAGGAAATTTGGATGCCCATTTGAGTAGTCAGATGCCACAGAGTCATTTGTCCCTCCCTCAAGCCAGGAACTGTTACTCATCTTGGCTGAGGATTTTGGGTGCAGTGCAGGGCGGAGATGTTCCAACGTGGGTTGTCAGAGCACTCATTCTGGAGTGTTTCAGATGTACTGTTCTTTACTGAATAACTATGAATACACTTGCATCTTAAGTTTCAGTCTTCCTTAATTCCCTTGTACTTTTGCAAACATTTTCTACGGAAGACAAGGAGACCACAAAAGGATGGGTAGCACCCCATGGGCCAGGCTCTGTGTCTAGGTCAGATTTCTCTCTGCTCTCCAGTATAGGAGGGTTGATTGCTAAGGGCTAAATTCTCAAGACCATTCAAAGCCTCCATCAGACTAGACCTCTAGAAAGCGCTCAGAAATTTTTTGGTAGCAAGTGAGACCACTTCCTAGAATACTTATTATTTTATCATAGATAGCATTTTCTATATGTAAGCGTCTACATATAATGGCTCCAAGAACACACACATACACATATGTGATGCATATCTGATACATATTAATTCCCCCTCCTGAGTTTAAAACCTATCACAGTGCATGATAATCAGGTCACATTTCATAAATATTGTTGGATAGTGTTTTGCTGGACAAAATTATGAAATACTTCCAGTTTTATGATTAACTATTAATCCATGAAAGACTGAAGTTCTTCAAAACTGTAATATATATATGTATATATGCAGATATATATTATATTTCTATATAATTATATAACTACATGATATATTTATAAATTACATTTATATAAATATATAGTATTATATAAATAGATATTTATATTCATAAATATAAATATGTGTTATACATCATATTATATATTATACATTATATATCATATTATATATCACATACCATACATAGTACATAGTGTAATATATATGTATATATATCACATAAAAATGGAAGTAAACTTCTATGCTAATTTTAGGCAAATATTTAAGTAATAATTATTAATCCTTCAAACCAATAGACAGCCAGCTTCCGTAACATGAGAACTTGGCAAAAATTAAACAAGGGGCCTAGAAGGGCTAAAGTTTTTAATGTGAAAATATGAAGACATGTGCTTAGTGTGTGTGTGTGTGTATGTGTGTGCCAAGATTGTAAACAAATGAATAAGTAAAATCTTGATATGGTGGTGCAGAATTACTATGGTCTGTATGTTTATGACTCTGGCCATCATGCTGAAATCACCACAACAGGAATGTGAGGAAGAACCTTAGAAAGCATAGGCCATGAGGACTACATGCTTCTAACTGGAATTAATGACACGAATGCCTTGGTGAGGAGGTTACAGGAGATAAGTCTGTCTCCTTTTCTTTTCTGTCTGTTATTATGCAAGAGACTCATGTGATTGCCATGCTTGAAGACATCTAAATGACTTCCCACCTCCCTCTTGACTTCTGTACCCTAGCCACCCTAAACATGCTCTTACTGTGTGCTTGACGCCAGTTATGCTTTCTGTTTGGAATGTTCTGCTCTCAAGTGTTATCATTTGGTCTCACCTAAGGGCAAATCTCCTTAGATATGTTGTCCCAATCTTATATTCTATAATCTCAATGACTAGTTACCATTTTAAACTTTATTATGTGTCCTAGGCTCTTGCAGATTGACTGAGTTTAATGTTTGATACATCTTAAGTCTCCCTATCCTGGCTAGTTTGTCAACTTGATATAAGCTAGGGTTATCTGAAAGAATGGAAACTCCGTTGAGAAAATGCCTCCATCAGATTCAGCTGTAAGGCATTTTCTTAATTAGTAATCAATGGGGCTGGGTCCAGCCCATTGTGGGTGGTGCCATTCCTAGGCTGGTGGTTCTGGGTTCTATCAGAAAGCAGGCTGAGCAAGCCATGAGGAACATCTCTCCATAGCTTCTGCATTAGCTCCTGCCTCCAGGATCTCTGCCCTGCTTGAGTTCCTGCCCTCACTGCTTTCGATGATGAACTGTGATATGGAACTGTGAGTGAAATAAACCCTTTCCTCCCCACATTGCTTTTGGTCATGGATTCATCACAGTAACAGTAACTCTAAGACATTCTCTATTGCTCCTCTAAAAGAAATAAAACAATAATTTGCTTCTTAAAAATCTATCGCAGTATTCTGCCACTGATTAATTTAGTCAAAATTTTAAGATTTTTTTTAACTGTACACTTGTTATACTTTAAATAATTAACTGATATTTTAAGATTTGGGTTGATATTTTCTTTCCAAGACATGCATTGAAGAAGGAATTTCAAATAGTTAAGGCATAAAGTGTCTTGGGATCCCATTTTTTATGGGCTACACACTTCTTTAGATTACAGAGGGAACAACCTGACTTGGTAAAATCATAGTGGGAACTGGATTCTGTGAGCAGAGAAACTCGGGAGGTGTCAGGGAAAACCAAATAAATAAGGGGGTACCTAGGAACAGCCAGTTGTTTGGAAATTTGACCCCCTTTATTCATTCATTCATCCACTCATTCATACTTCTGTGTGTCTATGTATGCATATGCGAGTGTGTGTCTGAGTGAATGCAGATGTGTGTTTGCTATGTATGTGTGTGGAGGGCTGGTACTGGTCTTTAACATACACATTGTCTGTGACAGTTTCCTATTAACTACTTCATACACCAGGCCAGTTCATTGCTCCAAACTCTGTTTTATAATCTTCTGGTGAGTCTCCTTAATTTGACCTTAGTTTCCACTAATAAATGAGGAAGGCAAGATTGAGAGTTGATTTCACAGCCAGCCCCTGCAGCCCTGCTGTGCCAGTAGCACCACAACACCGTGTTCTCTACCACAGAGGCCAGAAATGAACTGTGATATTGTGTCCTGCTGCCAAAAATCTCCCGGTAAGTTATTTAGTTCTGGGAAAGATGAAATTTCTTTAGCGTCCTGCGGATAGATAACCCAAATTTTCCTGATCCCACATATGAGAGAGTCTTGAGGTTTTCTTTCGGGCAGTGGAGAAAGCATACTCATTACTGTAAACCACTAGGAATTCTAGACTTTTCTAGAATGAGAGCTCTTGAAGTCAAAGTGTGGCTTTTTCTCCCCATGGGTATATCTTCTTAACCTTTATTAGGACTGGTACAAAGCCATAGTTAGTAAAGATTTGTAGGATGAGCATATGTTCTTGTCCCAAAGAGTTTGCCACAGCTTATCAACTCATGTGACAGATGCTGTGAAAACAGTCCAGGTATGGGTGTAGGTTCAATGTTAGAAAGAAAGAAAGGCCATGAGGGTGGGTAGACTGTCTTGAACATGGGCATATGAACATACTCCCCACATATTACACAGCTTCTGGTCTCAGATTGCCCAGTCTGGGAAGACACTAAGCCATACAGCAGTGTCTGCTCTGGGTGGTGCAAATTGAACTACCAGAGACAAGACGGGGTCACTGGACAGTCTGGATTGGCAGAGTTGATGCTAAATTGAAGACTTGGGCTCCATGCAAGGGAGAAAATGATCTCTAAACCCCCAGTGTGGAAATGTTCACAAACGTAAGTTCGGACCTGCCACTTGTTTAGTTAGCTGTTCTTTTTAAAAAGAAGTCAAAGAATTAGAGTGAGCAAAATGACAATCCTTTCATTTTAAAAGACACGCCAACTGGTTGGCTTTAAAAGGTAAAAGCAGCAGGGCACTGAGCAAGTAAAACACGACTGCAGACCAGACATGCAAACTCCGGCCTAGACATACAAATTCGTGTGTAAATTTCGCTGTTTGAGTTTAGCAAGTGGTTATGTTGGAAAAAAAAAATCACCAGTCAGATTCAATCAAGCAACTACACGGTAACCAAGTTCCAAGTGATTGAAAATAAACTGTTTGACGAGAGTCAGGCTTTAAAAATATCTTTTCTGAAATGTCATGGGAATACAGACAAATGGAACAGCACATCAGAGATTTCAAAACCAAAAAGACAGCTCAGCTCCTAAATGAACAAAGACGAAACTGAAACGGGAGTCACATAGCTTCATAAATAAACACACACATCCCCAGACTTATGCATGAGCCCATGGCTTTCCATGATACACAAATAATCTTTTCCTTGCTTCGCTCTATGTAACTTTCTGACAGAGAGAAGTGATTGTAGTAGCATCCCATAGCATGACATTCTTTAAAAATTGTATAATTAGTATGATCTAATATAAAAAGTGCAGACTCTGGTGTGCTAAATATTTAACCAATTAACTGCCGTTAATATTTTTAACCATTGCCCGGGTGACAGCTCACATTTGTTGAATATATGCGCTGAGTCTTACCAACTTCTGTGTTTGCATTTTTCTTATTCTAGCAGCTAAAAGGGTTACCTTTGGTTAAGGCACAGCATACCAGGTATAATTAAAGAACTCAAGTTTACCTTAAAACTATAAAGTGACAAAGGAACAAGAACTTCTAAGAGATTATAGCTTTGTAAGCCTCGATGGCCATGTGTCATTTCGAGTTGTGCCAGGCCTTCATACAGGTCCCTCTCTAGCCACATTCATAGAAAAGGACTGGTCATCATTATACCAACCTTGCAGGCACGAATCCCACCCTAGGTCAAACCTGAAGGGAATATGAAGTGATTCATGACATTTGCCCTTACTATAATAAGTCCTAGGATACTGATTCTTATTTTTAGACACAAAGTTGAGCAGCCACAGATTTGCCACCTCTCCCCTTGCTGGCTGTGCCACTGACATGTCACACTTAGAACATTATTGCCACGTGAGAAGCCGCCGTAACTGTACAGCAATGCAGTTTTGATATCTTGCTTGCTAGAAGAACATCGTGACTCAAAATGCAAGGACTCAAAAGCCACAATGGTAGAGCTCATATATGATCCCACTTCGCCATGTCCTTTTCAGATGCCTCCAGAGTCCAGGGACAGAAGAAGCTCAGAGAAGCTGGAAGGAGAGGCCCTGGCCACCAAGTGTACTTCCCCCCCTGCTCTGAGGACACTGAGAGCGGCATCTGGAGGTTGTGGGACTGACTGCCTTCTTACCAGTCCTTTTGTGTGTTATTTAGTCAGGAATGTCTCCCACCAACCAGGATTGGAATGTCCTTCCAAGGCTATTTTGAAAGCAGCTGAAGCGCAGTGGATAAGAGCTGTAAACAGGGTAGATTAAAAGTAAAAAAAATCTGAAAGCCAGGCCAAAGCTTTTCCAGAATGACCCTTTAGTAGGCCATAAACTCAGCTGGATTTATTGTGAGACAACATGAGTTTCTTCTTTTCCAGGATTATACAAGGACAAACATTAGGGATGCTTTCCTGTGAGACGGGGCAAGAAGGCAGTAATTTAGGGGAGGTATGGAAGGGAAGGAAATCTTGTTTATATTTTTTACAAAACATACTTGACTCTCATGAAAACACTACTACACAGATAGCAAGCACATGCCTTGACTGCATTTTCCTTGGCATGAGGTATAAAAATAGGTTTGGCATCGTAGGAGAGATCATTAGAAGCAAGAAGATTAATAAGCTCTTGAGTCAGCAGTAGAATACCCTGATGGTACCTGCACTGCCTTCCACAACACCCAGGTCATTTTTATTTCTTGGTCACTGCCCTGCAAGTCAGTTATTTGAAGCTGTACACCATTACAAGGCTGGGTTAGATGCATGGGATGTGTATTACAACGTGTGTGTGTGTGTGTGTGTGTGTGTGTGTGTGTGTGTGTGTGTGTGTGTGTGAATGTGAGAAACAGAGAACCCAATGCCTTGTTTCTTACTCTTCTGTGGTTGGGAAGATATTTCATAGTTACTTGAGTATTTGACTCTGGAACTCAAAAAAGAGCTCAGAACTAACGACATGAGTGTCTGGGCAATGACGGGTATAAAGTGGAATTTAAAAGATTGAGAACTAGAGGAGCTTGAGGAGGAAGAGAGGGCTGTGAAGAGAGACAATACCAGCGTTGATAACTAGGACGTGCTAACATTTTCAGTGGTATAAATCACCATGAGATTCAGCAGCTGGAGTCAACAGAAGAGCCAACATGTCCACCACCCCCAAGAGACACAGTGACAACAACAGCAGCAGCAGCATTCAGAAGGTGGTCACCATGTCCAAAAGTGACTGAGACATCAACGTGAAGATATGAAAAAAAAATTACAATGGATTCCAAAATACTAAGGCTATTGGGGAGACTGACGAGCAAATTGTGGAATGCGGGGAACTAAGAGGAGGTGAAAGGTTAGAGAGTAAGCTGATACAATGACCACAGAGATTATTTAGTAGGAAAGGCAAAGCAAACCCATCCTTCCCCTAGCTGCTTTTGTTAGGTATGTTGTCATAGCAACAGGAAAAGTAATCGCCACACCATCCTCAAAGCAAGGTGAATGCCGCACACATTCAAATGGAACTACCACCCAAGCGCAGTAGCGAGCAAGAAGGTATATTAAAATCGCCATGCTGGAGCCTAGCGTTGGAACTAGAGACATTCAGGTAATTAACTTCTCCGATAGGAAAGGAAATGAATCCAGTTGCAAAACAGAGGTGACCCAAGGCAGAGGCGTGGCATGGAAACTTAGGCTGGGATGAGCTCCTGTCACAACGAACACACCTTAAAGTTGCAGTGCTGAGCTGGAGAGATAGCGCAGGTCCCTGGCTGCTCTTGCAGAGGACCTGGATTCAGTTCCCAGAAAGCATGCTATTTCACACTTATTTATAACTCCAGGTTCAGGGAATCTGATGAAACTCTCTTTTGGACTATACACATGCATACATGCAGACAACACACACACACACACACAATCAACTTTATATTTTTTAAGGGAACACAGCCCAGGACTGGGAGCCTCTACATGAGCTGTTGGGCATAGCAAGTGCGGGGAAGACAGTCTGTGACCATACAGCCCACAGGCTTGGACACTAGACCTGTGATATCTCTGTAGGATGGGTCCCAAAGCCATGCTTCTGGGATAGGATTTTGGTGGTTTCCCAGAATGCTGACATAGAGTGGTTAGATGTGGCAGGGAAGGGACAGGAATAATGAAGAATATGGAAGAACCACCAATAGAAGGGCTGGGAGGAAAATGAGGTCATCCTCTTAAGACAAATGTAGACACTATCATTAAAAAAGCACAAAGAAAACTAATACCACCAATGATAGTCCAGGAACTTAGAAACAAGTCATTCACAAAGAAACAGACATAATAGGGCATTGATCTTAAAATGAACTTTAGAATAATATATTTGCAACCTTCAGTGAGGTGATAGAAGGGGTAATATCCGCAGACGAAGACTAAGTTTTGAAAAATATCTATTGATGTGAGTAAAAAAGGAACAGGTGGAACGTTTTTATAAATAAACCAACTTGGAGATGAAAATACAGTCGTTGAATTTTAAAACCCAATAAGATGGAATGAGTCCCAGACTGAGCCACACAGAGAACTGGAAAGTAAGAATGAGGGGTTGTCATAAAATTTAGCCCAGAGATATTATCCATGTTTTAAAACTATGAATGAGAATTCAAGATATATATATAAATGGCTCACTGAGAATTCACATCCTATGTCTATGAATGAGTTGGTAGTAGGGGTTATTTGATGAGACGCTTCTGAATTTTAGAACGTTACAGAGATGAGCAAGGTAACATGGCTCTGTAATCCTAGATAACGGGGAATCTGAGGCAGGAGGATGGCATTCTCAATGCTTACTTAAGTCAGAGAAAGAGTTAGATACAAGCTTGTTTAACGTGACCAGATCCTTTAGTTTTTGGTGTTTTGGGTTTTTTTATAATTTAAGAGCTGGCACTTAGTTTCATGGTAGAGCACTTGACTGGCATGTGTGAGCCTCTTGTTAAATTCCCAATGCCACAAAGAACATTTCTAGCCTTCATATGTAAAGTATAGAGGCGGGGAGGCAAGGGGAGGGAAAGAGAGACACAGAGAGATAGAGACAGAGAGAGATGTGTACACACATACACAAGCTCTCACACACACATATATACAAAGAGAGGGAGAGGGAGACAGAGATAGAAAGACAGAGACAGAGATGTGCGTGCATGTATACACACACACACACACACACAAAAGAAAACAAAAGAAAAAAGTTAGAGACCTATAGTTTTTGAATTCTAAACATCACTACAAATTCTCAGAACTAGCAAGCAAGAGGGTGTCATTACAAAGGAACTACAAAGGAGCCAAGAGAAAAAAATATTCAACAACAGATGTCAGTAGACAATGGAATAAAAAATTATTTAAAAAAATCTTTATCTATGTAGAATGCTTTACTTTTTTGAGACAGGTTTTTAGCTTGCCTTGAACTTGCCATGTAGACCAGGTTGGTTTCAGACTCAGAGATCTAGCTGCCTCTGCCTTTGCATGTGGAGATGAAAGGCCTGTGCCTCCACCACCACCTTTCTACTTAGAATTTTAAAATACAAAACAAACACAACAGAGTCCAACATACCTTTGAACCTACAAAACATACTCGAGGGTGTTCTGTAGCAGAAAAACTGAACATATAAACAGTAAACTAAGAAACGATAAAGGTGAGAGAAGTGGGTAAATAAAAATAAATATTTATCAGATGTAACGGTATACTATTCAGTAACTTATAAATCATTTAATTCTCCCAAGTTAATCTTTAAAGTTAGTATAATCATACCCTAAAATTCAGAGACTAATGGAATTAGACAAAATAATACCAAATTGTCTTAACACGAAACAAAATAGATACTTGTAAAATGCCAAGAAAGTCTGCCTAAGAGAGGAAACGGGAGAGAGGAATGGCTTTAAGGAGAGTTACGTCTGTTTGTGGTCTACGTGGGACCTTTCAGGGATCCCTGAAGGAGCAACGTGTTCTTCCAAAAGACATTCTTTGATGCCACAGACAGGCCCACAGGCAGGATGAATAAACTCTCTCTGACTCAGGAGAAATTAAATTCACATGTTTACTCATGACTCAGGGAGATCAGCCAGTGGCTAATTGTGATTAAAATATCAAAGTAACAAGTTGTCCCTCCCATTCAAACAGAGCCTCCGGTCTGTAGAATCCAGGACAGTGACTGGAAATAAAGGAGACCTTGGCAGATGTGTTTATCTCTTTCCCCAGGATGCTGCTGCTGTTTCTCCTTCTGTCTCCATGGGAGAAGCAGTTTGAGGAAGGTGAAAATGTCCATGCCACCGGCCCTGATTCACATGCTCTGGGAGTGCCTTAAGCACAAAAATTTATTTATTTATTTATTTATTTATACAACCTTTTTCAAGATTTCACTGGGCATCAGGGGCAGAGAAGGCAGACTGACAGCATCCTTTATTGAAGATCAGGATTTGTCATTGAAACCTTTTAAAATGTCAATTCGGACTCCTTGTGTTTAAGAAGTTAAAGAAGAGGCCAGAGGGCACACATGGTCTCCTTTCACAAGGGGGAGATTTTTAATAATGTGGAAATCTTTAACAATTAAAGAACCGCTTATTCCTACGAGAGAATAAATAAACACTAGAGTCTAACTTTTATAAACATTAAAATGTGCGTTTTTCTTGTTCCTTTCTGTGGTGGTCTGAATGAGAAATGTCCCTCGTAGGCTCATGTTGGAACACTTGGTACCCAGGGGGTGGCGCTGTTTGTGGAGGTTATGGAACCTCTGTGCCTTTCATCATATCGCCTGGGGTGTGACTTTAATGAAGCATAGCATGTATGGAATCCCGAAACCTTGATGGGACATAGATCCTGTGGCATCCTCTTACTCTCAAGAAAGGTGTTCCTTAGTTCTGAGCAAAAATATGAACTGAGAAAAAAAATATACCTAATGGAACTCATTAGGAGTGGTGGGTAGTACGGCACAGTTCTGTCCATTCTGACAAGGACATGTCCCTAGGAGCTTCTACTAGAGTGGGTGAACCACATGTAGAAACGAATTTTACATGGCAGAGACTGGTTCATCACCTGTATCCTGAGTGGTAAAACTCCACTGTTCTTTATTGTGAAATGACCATTCGCAAATTGGACACTTGAGAGCTTTCCCGGATACTTAGGGTTAGAAGCCAATCTCAGTTCTGAGTCAGAAGGAAATTTCATTTTAAAGATAGAGAACCACAGTTATGGAGATAGCTCAGTGGTAGACGACCAGCTGGGCAAGCATGAAGACCCGAGTTCAGATCCCCAGTACCCACATAGAGAAAAACAAGCATGGACGTTGCATTTGTAATCCGAGCAATGGGGACAAGCTGCATGTTGGCCAGCCAGTCTAGAGGACTCTGTGGGCTCCTTCAGTGAGAGAGAGAGGGAGAGGGAGAGGGAGAGGGAGAGGGAGAGGGAGAGAGAGATTCAGAGTGAGAGCAAGAACGAGAGCGAGCGAGCAAGAGATAGAGAGAGACAGAGAGAGAGACAGAGAGACAGAGAGACAGAGAGACTAGGGAAGGGGGAGGAAGATCTCTAGAGATTAAAGAGATAAAGAACACGCTTTCAGTTGTAAGGAGACTAAACAGGAACGTGGTGGTGGGTGGTGGGTGGTGGGCGGTTAAAGGCAGGTTTTTATCATAGCCGTTGTAAATGATGGCCACAACCATTTTATTCATCCGATGGAGTAAAAAGGTAGAGAAATCAGTGGCACCAGGCAGCAGTGGAGCTTGGTGAAAGATGAGCAGAATTGATTTGGGGGGAAGAAATGGGGCGGGTGCATTCGATCCCTGCACAGCGGAAAGTGAATAACTACCAGGCATGCGCCAAATTCCTTGGGCCGACTCAGCATAGGCCTGTGTGGAGCTGTGGAGAGCTGTTCTTTAACATGCAGGAGCAAACAAATGACCCCTGGAGCCAGGAGGCAGCTGAACTCTTATTTGCAGAAGCATTGCACTCGGTGGCTGCGGTGTGGTCCCGTGGAAATGAATGAGACTTTTCTCCCTGCTGTCCCAGGCATTCTCCTGGATGATTAATTGACAGCTCTCCAGCCAAGACCGAGTTCCTTCTGGAGGCAGGGCCCCTGGGTGCGCACCTGCCACTGCAGAACTGAAGCAAGAAAATGTATTGTCTTCCTCTTTCTCTTCGGAGGGCTGCAGCTGCTGGCCTGCTTGAAGGAATTCTCCCTCTCTTGGGGTCAGAACCAGACTCGCCGGATAAAGGAAAATGACACATTTTCAGCGGATTCGGGGTAGCTGTACTGTAAAGATTGATTTGAAAAATCCCCGCTTCTCACAAGCTTCCCTGCCTGTCTGTTGCCCCTTTTCATATAGGGCTTTCTGCCCACATTCCTGAATACCACTGCGCACTGCGCACTGCGACAGCTGCGTTGGTAGTCTGGAATCCCGAGGACGCTGGTGGGGCCTCTTGCATTCAAGAGCAGAGATGCTTCTTCGCCTGAAGGGAAAGCAAACCGAGCTGTTGGTGCAGAATTCATGAGACGTCCATCCGGCACAAATAGTTCCCGGAAGGCAAGGTCAATAGACAGTCTGCCGTGTGGAAGAGTTCTGTGGCTTTCCAAAAAGTTAAAGTTGATTTGTTTGCCAAAAGACATGTTTGAGCTGAAGTTTCTTGGGGCTTATTAGCAGAATTTGTGGTGTCCTCAAATTTGGACAGAAGGTTTTGATGCGAATGATTCTAGAAGCTAGAGACAATTAGGAACTGCCATAGAAACCCTCATGCCTGGGCACTGCTATTTTAGCTGCTTTCACTTAGTGCTCAAGTGACTTTTCATTGTGTTGTGACTTATTGCCTGTCATGTCCAAGACACATCATGTCCAAGACACATTATGTGGCAGATAGAGACCCAAAAATAAAAATAACGTGCAAAACATGTAGTATGTAATGTAGGTACAAGAGCCATGAAAATAATAAACCAGAAGGAGAGGTTCCAGGAGTCCTGGAATGTGGCGGAAAGGGTCTGAAGGTGTCCTTGAGAAGGGGAGACTTACAAAGAGAGGACAGCAAGGCTGGCTTGCCTTATCTTGGGAGTATAGGACCATCTGGGCAGAAGGAAGAAACCCCTAGTATAAATAGAGAAGATAAAAATAATTTACTGGTAGAAATGCTGCATTTAATGACTCTGAGAAAAATGTCAGGATTGTGCTACATAGCGAAGTAGCCCCCAGGTTTGTCCATGTCCTAATCCAGGGAGCTGGGGCTGTATTTGGGCAACTTGGCGATGCCCAATATCGCACATACCCCAATAAGACAGTGATCAAATCTGCCTAAATTGTGTAGAAGCTCTTGGATTAATGAAGGAAAAGTCCAGAATCTGAAATGTTGAAAGGATTGGGTAACTATGTAGCTAGGAGATGGGATGAAGTTTGCCGTCATCTGATCTTAAGAATAGTGCTCTAGCTTATCCAGGTGAACCCTGTGATCCTCAAAGCTATTGGATAGAACAAGAAGGCAGAAGAAAGAGAACTTACCAGGCAGCAGTATGGGAAGAACCTATGCAGACATTGCTGGGTTCAGAGACGGTGTCTGAGGCCATGACCCAAGAAGTGACGTGGCCCTTAGACCCTGCAAAAGACTAGCAAATGATTTCTCCCATGGAGGGTCCAGCATGGCCCTGCCAACACCTTGAAGTCAGCCCAGGAAGACATCCACCTAGAGAGTCAGAAGATGAAATATTCATATCACTTTAAGTCACCCCAGTTGTAGGAAGGCATGTAGCAGCCAGGTGCCTAACAACTGTATCTGCCAATCATCTCCCTGAGAATTGATCGGCCACACACCCGGGAAGCAGAGGGCTCCTCTGATGACCTAAGATGAGCTAACGTTAGCTACTTCCTTTGTATGCACTGCCCTCTGGATTTCAGTCCTGCTTGACCTATGCGTAAGGGAGGGAGGTGAGCAGAAAGGGAGAGCAAGAGGAAAAGTACACCGCTTGATAGATCTCAGAGGTAATTGGGTCACGTGCTCAATTGGGCAGCTGTGAAAACCTCCAGTTTACAAATGAAAGGACAGAATTAAGGGAATTCATTATTTTTGTGTATGTGTTCGCGCGCGCGTGTGTGCGCACGCGCATGCTGATACAGGTCAATCCCAAGGTTTTAGGCAAACAGTTGACCCCAAACTACATCGCTAGCAACACGTGGGAGTATAGAGTAAGCATGACTTGACTCAGAAGCTTTTGGCTGTAAAGCCATGACTCCAAGTAAGGGGAAGATGACCGCTTAGATGCTAGCAGCACTGTTGCGATGTGGACATGAGACTGGCTTTCTGGATCGGTTTGTGAAGAGGGCCCCATTCGTGGACAGCCTGGAGGTTGTCAGAAGCATGGAGCTTCCCATGAGTGCACAGCAGAGCTGCTGCCCGCGTTTCTCCGCATCTGATCAGCAGGACGCACACCACAGTCACTCTGATGCTCTCCCTTTGTCTTCATCTGCTAGTCGACAGCTGTTTCGTCATGAGTAAAGCCTTTTCACCATTCCAGATTCTGGACTCCTCCTTCATTAGTCCAAGAGCTTCTGTACAGTTTAGGCAGACTTGATCTCTTTCTTACTGGGGAATGTGTGTGGCTAAATGTGTGTGATGTACGTGTGCACTTTGGTGTGTCTGGGTCTTTTTGCGTTTGCTTTGCGATCAGGTCTCTCAGTGGCCTAGAACAGGGCCTCTTAGGCCAGGATAGCTGCATCATCTCTCCCAGCCTCTGGGGGTCCTCAGCTTCCCATTTCCCATCCTGGGAATGCAGGAGAGCCACCACACCCAGCCTTTTACAGGGGCTCTGGGTAAATGAATCAGGTCCTAACACTTACTGACCACTTTGAAGGCAAGCTTTCTACTGGCTGAACCATCTCTCCGACCCTCTTGTGGTTAACCCGGAGAGATTTGAGTTCCTGTGATTTGTTCTGCCATTTAAGCTCCTTTGTATGTCAGTGACACACGACCCATCGTTTCTGACTTCTAGTGCTGCTCTCCCCTCCTCCTACAAGCGTCCTAAGTCTTCTGTGGCAATAAACAGCCCTGTAAGTCAGAGGTTCTCAACCTGTGGGTCCCAACCCTTTAGGGGTTGAATGATCTTTTCACAGGGTTCACCTAAGACCATCAGAAAACATAGATGTTTGCATGAAGATTTGCAACAGTAGCAAAATTACAGTTATGAAGTAGCAACAAAAGAAAAATAACTTTATGGTTAGGGGTCACCAAAACAGGAGGAACTGTATTAAAGGGTCACAGCATTAGGAAGGTTTGAAACCACTGCCGTAAGTGAACTTGGCCTTGTGACTTTGTCAGTATTGTTCACCCTCTCTTGGCCAACAGGAGGGCACTAGACTCAGACTTAGTAACTCAGACTTCTTGAGAATTTTCTGTGGTTTGGAGGATCCAACCCCGTGACCTGTATTCATGCTAGATACCCCCTCTATCACCAAGGTGCATTCTAGCACAGTGGTTAGAATCTAGAATACAGTAACTCAGATATAGAACGTGGATGAGGCTGCTTATCTATGAGGAATCCTAAGAGACCAACAAAAATGTTTTTCCTGATGTAATGACTTCGGGCTGAGATACCTGTAGATATAACAATCCCCAACACTCCTTTTTGTTAGCATAACTAATACTTAAATAAAATAGTTCATTTATGCTAATTTTGAGTCATTGTTGATTACTTATCGTTAGAAAAAAATAAGTCAGGGACTGGAGAGATGGATCAGTGGTTAAAAACACAGGCTGCTCTTCCAGAGGACTCAATTCCCAACACCCACATGATTGTTCACAACTGTCTGCAACTCCAAATTCAGGTGACCCAGTGCCCTCTTCCCTCTGCAGGCACCAGGTATGTATACTCTGCCTATACATACATACATAATATTTTTTAATTAAAAAAGCCAGTTGGTAAACCATGCCACCTAACTAATATATACCAATATATTAACTAATATATACCGGTGTGTGGTGGTTTAGATAGGAATGGCCCCCAAAGACTCATATGTTTGAATACTTGGTCACCAGGGAGTAATGCAACTTGAGAGGCATTGATTGTGTAGTCTCAGTGGAGTAGATATGAAGACTGGAGTAGGCATGGTTAGAAGTATGTCACAGAAGCTGGGCTTTGATTTTCAAAAGTCTAAGCCAGGTCTAGTGGCTCTCTGTAATTCTGCTGCCTGCAAATCTAGATTAGAACCCTCAACTTCTCCAGCACTATGATGTCTGCCTGTATGCCACCATGATGATGCTTTTGGCTGTGATGACAATGGACTAAGCCTCTAAGACTGTAAACAAGACCCAATTAAATGCTTTTCTTCATAGGAGTTGTCATGGTTATGGTATCTCCTCACAACAGAACAACACTAAGTCAAAGGCTTTAATATTTGGCACGTCAAGGACTCTGTGCAACCAAATGCAACTCTACTCTCTGGGAAGCTGTGTCGTTTACTGCTTAAACTAGGGGATAATCTCCACACATGTAGTTTTCCAGTCATAACCCTCAACAATGGATAAAAGCAATTGATCTTTTTCTACTTCCCCAATGATCAGTTTCTTACTTTTAGTCTGCCTTTCTTGATCTCAAGAGTGAGCAAACCGAAGTCTGCCCCCAAATTTCAGCCCTGAACTGTGTTGTTATTTCCTTTGAATTTTATAGAAAGCTACCACAAAGATTCTTCTCTGTGAAATAATTCTTTGGTCATTAACAAGGTATCTGCAAGAATTAGTCACCTTTCTGTCGTTACCATGACAAAAATACCTCAGACAGTCAACACAAAGGAGTAAAGGTTAATTATGTCTCACCATTTCGGTATTTCAGGCTGTGGTCATAGTCACCTGGCCACATTGCCTTTTGGCCTCTGGATGTCATAAATTATGAAAAAGCATCTGGTAAAGGAAGTGATTCACTTCATTATGAACAGGAAGTAGATAAGAGACAACGGAAAGGGCTGGGGTCCCAAAAGTCCACTTCAAGTGTACATCTACAGTAACATAACTTATTTGTATGAGACTCCATTTCCTAATGGTCCCACTATTTTCCAGTAATAGCACAGGCTGGGGACTGTGCTTTCAACAGAGGGCCGTTGGAGGATATTCAAGATTCAGGCAAGGATGCTCTCCACTCAAAATGCCACTTGAAAATGCAAAATGGTCCCTAAGTGAGAAGCTCATCATAATGCTGTCAATGTACTTTTTACCATTTTTATCATTAATGTTATTTTACTTAGTGTGTGTACATAGGTGTGCACACATGCACCACAGCACATGTCTAGAAGCTGGAAGACAACTTGTAGGAATCAGTGGGATGGAACTCAGGACATCAGGCTTGGCAGCAGATTGCTTTACCTGATGACCACCTCACCAGCTCCACCATATTGTCTTTCAGAACTGACTTTGGCAGGAAATTGTTTCATCATGATGACACAACATAGTCTAAGATGAAATTCTGAGACAGGAACATAAATGAACATACCATGTAAGACCACCCTTTGTTCCCACTTCTTTCCAAACGGATTTTGGATTTGATGTCTGGAGTGTAAGCCAGCCATTTTGTTTCATAAAATGGAAACTATCCTTCATGAGAGTGGAACAGCATAAGCTAAAGAACATGGAGCAGGATGACTTCAGGAAATGACTCTGCCTACCCTTGGGTTCTGTTTATATCTACTTATCTATCTATATAGGTAGATAGATAGCTAGGTATTGATATATAGAGATGTAGAGATAGATAGATGATAGATAGATATTAACGATAAATATATATATCGCTAAACCTTTGTTAATTGGGTCTGGTGCTCTTACAATCACCTATTCCTAAGTCTTTTATGACATGGCTAGATCCATGCCAAGCAAAGTATTTACTTCTGCACTACCTCAGACCACTGCACACTGTCCTCAGCCTTCTTGGGTGGTCTGAACCAAGACATAGATGGACTGTAAACACCACAACAGCAAAGGTCAAAATATGCACACTAAATGTTAAGCACGGTTTTTTTATTTAGCGCCCACATATTCCTAGATAAGCTCAGGCCTGAGCATCCCATTCTTCTCACTCACAGAAGTGGTATTCTATCCGTGACCTGCATGGCAAGTCTCAGCTTGGGTTGGCCTCACTGCATCTGCCTTACTCTGCCAACCTTGGTCTTCTCTAAGGCTTGAGTCTGATCTTTGATCTTGGATGATTAACAGATCCTCTCTCAGAGTACCCCAGTTTCCTCTCTTATGTAATGGTAAGAGCCTTCTAGAATGGTTCAGAGAGGATGAGGTAATACACAGGCTTTGGGGCTGGTGCCTTGTATATCCACATATTGCATTACTCATTATTCTGGTCATTGTTTCACTCCAAAAGAGAAAGTTAAAAAGCAAAAAAAACCTTGACAGGGAAATCTACTGCTGTTTGTGGAGATGAGTAAACCTGGTCTTCAATGGAATCATCTTTCTTGAGTAACTCCCAAATCCATCTTCTCTTTCATGAGAGATAGAAAACCCATTATTACATGAACACATGCAGTGTCTGCCTTCCTTATTCATTTAGTTTAACAAAGCTTTTCATCCAATAAGTTCAGTTCTTTAGGCAGAGTAGGTAGGTAGCCTGAAGCAGAAGTAAGCTTGCCTGTGTGTCCTTTGCCTCTGAGTTCCCAGCTGCTCTGGCCCCTGACTCAGCACTCTCCACATGATCCTTCTTTACCCACAGTGCTTTGCAAGTGGACCGCATCTTTAAAGAGAGTGTTTGTAAACTTCCCTTGTCATCATATAGAATCATGTGCAGATGATTATAATGCTGTTTTTAACAAGCAGTCATTCTGGGAACTGTCCTAAGCCAGGCAAACCGGTCTCAGAGAAACAGCATCTACTTTCTAGCCAATGGAAGAGTGATGGTGGTGGAGAACTCAGGTCGGAGTTGCAGGGCTTGCTTTCTTTTGAGGAAAACCATGCATCAAGCCCTTATTTAACAATGTCTCCTTGGGGCGGCCAGGGTGAAGCAACCCCATGGCAGAGGTATCTGATTTTCGCAGATTTACCAGGAAGATAAGATTACAGTACCCACATTTCCCCTTTCCATCTTTCCGGAAGCTTATTTGTGTTTCTATGTCAAGAGAGAGAAGAAAAAGACAGTTTCATTCAGAGTAGCTTACAGCTACTGGTCTTCCTCAACTTGTCTCTTTAACCCATTACTGTTACTTAGATTCCATTTAACACTCTCACCCAGAAATGCACAACTTCCTGGTCACTATGGTGTATGCTAGCCTTCCTTAGTCTCTCCAGACCCAGAGCATTAAATGGACATAGAATCGCAAATGTGTGAGATAAGGTATGTGTTTATGTTTTATGAATCTTAGGATTCAACTTTCATATAATGCCATCATAAAAATATAGATATTTGAATAAACATACCAGTCCAAAGGATGAGTGTCTCACTTCCAACCAAACCAAATCGAAAGCTGAGCGGATGTGGAAGGATCAATACTTTTGATGGAGAAAATGGTGCTCCTCTCTAAGAAGAAATAACCTATGCTTACAAGCCAGTGTGAAGATAAACACACATGTGATAAAAAAAATAAGGTAGCCTGTGGTTTCAGGCAAAGACGTCATTACTTCTGCTAGCCAGAATCACACACACACACACACACACACACACACACACACACACACACACACACACACACCTTCTTAAAAGTGAGATATTTGGTGAGTGCCTTTAAAGTTATCTGCTGCTTAACTTAGCTCTTGCAGAGGACCAGAGTTGGTTCTTAGAGCCCACATCAGCTTTATAACTCAAGCTCCTGGAGAGTGGATACTTTCTTATGGCTGCTGTGGGAACCCATATACATGTGGGTATGTGTGCATACTTGTGAGCACAAACACGCACGCACAAATGAAAACAGATATCTTTTAAAATAAAAAAGATTGAGCTATGTATTGGCACTTTAGTACATCTCCTACCATCCTTATAACACCTATAAATGAGGATGTCTCCAGACAGTGTTTCCTTGTACCCACCTAGATGTGGTCCCCTATTTTCAACACTCGGAACAAGGGAGTACATGACCATCTTGTCACTGTTATGTGGGATTGTATTTTGATGGTGGTAAAATGTTCCAGCTCACTGAGCACTCTGATTCTGCATCCCCCCTCC